>NC_069086.1:5455063-5733513 GCF_947172395.1 Bicyclus anynana
AATTTTCGCGGATGATAGCAAAATAAATAAATCATTATATAATCATGATGAACTTCCGCAAAGTAACGCCTGCTTCTATCCAATATTTAAAAGAGGTTAGCTTAACCACGCAGGCACGACTCTATATAAAATTAACCAAATTACATCGACTTGCAGTCCAAAATGTTTGGTTTAATCAACAATGTAAACAATTAAATTTAGTACCAAAATATATTAATATTTCAACTAATATGCATAGCCGATCAGCCGATATTGCTATTAAAAAAGCTCAAAAAATTTGGCTTAATGAAGAATCACGTAGTTGGTTCACAATTAGAGATAATTTGAAGCTACATTTAAAAATATTGTACTCTGAACTCACATACAAATTACATAACGTAGAATTTGATCTGTTAGATAGCAAAGCAAGGGATTTTGCCTCAATAGAATGCCACAAAAAATACATTACTCAGCAAAAGAAATTACAATTCTTACAAACTAGTTCCTCTAGATCCCAACTAGTAATAGATGACAATGCAGTTACTGACAACACTGATCACGATTTCTATCCTCGTGTTAAAAATCTTACTGATACGGTTTTTTCAAAACATGAGATGACACTTTTAGAGAAAGGTTTAAAATTCAATATCCCAACTGTAAACTCTAAAAAATCGCTTGAAACACTAGCAGTAGATACAGAATTGGCTATAACACTTCATAAGAAAGGGGACATTGTTAAAAATATTATAGCGCACGATATCAATAACACTCACATTCTCACAATACCTAATCAGGACATGAAAATATTGAAATCGTTACAGAGCACTATTGCACGAGATAATATTGTAATTTCTAAAGCTGATAAAGGTAATACAGTTATAATAATGAAACGGGACGAGTATGTGGATAAAGTAAAAGATATACTTCTTGGAGAAGAATTCCATCAATTATCAACAGATCCAACTAAAAAGTTTGCTGCAATAGTTAGACTAGCTATAAATAAATCAGAATTTATATTCCCCAAATGTACATCTAAACAAAAGGCTATTGTAATGAATACTCATGCCCCACTTTTGTATGGCTTACCTAAAATTCACAAGGATAACATCCCAATGCGTCCAGTTGTCTCCTATATTGGAGCGCCAGCATATGAACTAGCAAAGCAATTAAATAATATAATTAAACTAAAAACCTCTTTTCGGCCAGTATTTGCACTTAAAAACACTGTTGAACTAGTCACCAAAATCAAGGATATAGATTTACCTAACTGTTGTAAATTAATATCATTAGATGTCGATAGCTTATTTACTAATGTTCCAGTAAACGAAACACTGGACATTTTAAATAAATTGTTAGAAATAAATAAAACGCATCCTACTGAAATGGCAGAGTTGATTGAGTTAACACATATATGTATGGAACAAAATTATTTTAGATTTAATAATGATTACTACCAGCAAAATGAAGGGCTAGCTATGGGATCACCTTTGAGTCCCTTAATGGCTGACATATTTATGGATGACTTTGAAAATAAAAATATTGTTAAAAATAATCACATTTTATATTACTATCGATATGTAGACGATATAATTATTTGCTGGACTGGAACGGACAGACAATTGGATGTCTTTGTAGATAAATTAAACAATTTGCACCCAAAAATTAAATTTAAATTAGAAATAGAACAGAATAATTCTTTAAATTTCCTTGATGTAACAATCACTAGAGTTAATAATAGACATCACTTTGGGATTTATCGTAAGCCAACTTATACAGATATAACCATACCAGCTTCATCTTGTCATCCATGGCAACATAAATTAGCAGCTTTCCATAGTTATGTTCATAGACTGATGTCCATTCCTCTAACTAGGGATCAGTATAACAAGGAATTAAATATAATATATCGCATGGCCATTTCGAATGGATACAACCCGAATATTGTGAATAGAATAATCAATAAGAAACAATTGGTGTTGATTAGAAAAGAACTTTATGGCATTCCATTAGAAAAACCTAAAAAATTTAAAGCTAGTCTAACATACTTTGGTCCAGTGTCGGAACGTATTGCAAAAACACTTAGAAAGCATGATATAAATGTGGCTTTCAGAACAAATAACTCTCTTAAAAATATTTGCAATGGTAAAGATAAATTAGAAAAGCAACATAAATCGGGAGTATATAAATTGCAATGTTCTGAATGTAATGCAACATATATTGGTCAAACCGGTCGGAATTTTGATACACGTTACAAGGAACACATATCCGCTGTTCGAAATGACCGTCCACAAAGGTCGCACTTTGCAAAGCATCTCCTAGATACTGGTCATAAGCTGGCAGATAATCATATGTATGACATTTTACACACTTGCAATAAAGGCCTACGACTATGCGTTTTGGAACAATTAGAAATAATAAAACATAATAAGTCAGGAATTACCCTATTAAATGAACAAATAGAGTTATCGAAGTCACCATTAATAAAAATGTTTGAATGCGATGCAAGATAAATCGCTTATATTATGAGTATCTTGGCAACGCCCACCTCCCCCACCTACTTTTTGGTCTATAAAAGACGAAGCAAAGGTCGAAAACGACACTTTGCAATTGCACGTTGTAGAGTCAACATCTCCTGAGGATGCTCCGGTTTCGGGGTGAAACGTACGTAGAGAGTATTTTGTCGGACCTGGGTGACGTTGTCGCATGGGTTCGCCGAATTTTCGCGGATGATAGCAAAATAAATAAATCATTATATAATCATGATGAACTTCCGCAAAGTAACGCCTGCTTCTATCCAATATTCAAAATATTTTAATTAAAATTATAGTACGAGCTTCCACATCGGTAGGAATAAAACACGCACATAAAACTCATGTGCGTGCCAATAAATAAATAATGTTGAACTATATAAGTATGTAAAATTAATACCTACATAAAGTATTGGTTAAATATAAAACAGTGAGTGTGTATTCACCCCTATGGGGCTTTGTAAATTTTATCTCTATGAAACGACACTTTCACGAAAATTTTAATCCCTAGGATTTATTGTGTCGTTTTTAGGTTTTATTTACGAAAACTGGTAAATGAATTAAATTCAAAACCCCGCTCCACTCCAATCAGTCGTAAAGACCGCATTGACAATAATATAAAAAAATAAATAATAATGTCATTTGAGCTTTCTCTCTATTACCTAAGTCTATTACTACAAAAATCGGTATTTTTCCTGAAAAATGTGCTTTTTGAAATTACGGTTTTATTCTCCGGGAAATAGTCGAATACGCATGCTGGACTTTACTGTATAATCGAGGCTTTATTAAAAATACCCAATCTCATATTTCATATTGTATCAAAAACGACAAAGTTGTTACGATAATTTAATTAAACTGAAATATCGGATCTGTGACGCACTCGGATATCATCAAAGGTATCTATTTACGGAACAGCGACTAAACTGGGAACGAATCGATTAATCTTATACCATTACAGGCAACAGGAGCCACTACATACTTTCCTCCTTTCTCCAAATAAGTATTTATGTTTGTAATTTATTTAAATTTAATTGTTTGAATTTGGGATTTTATTGAATATTTCACTAAGTATATTTAAAAAAAATTAGGTATTATTTTCTTTACCAATAACTCTAAAACTGTCAAAGCTAATAAATTGGCCAGTTTTTAAGTGAAATTTCTAAATGATTGTGCGTCCTATTATTATAAGAGGTCAATGGTATACCATTCAAATAATATCATTATAACAATATTCTAAACAGAACAACCAAACCAAAGAAAACAAATAATATGATTCGTTCCTACCGAAGTTCCCAATATTGAAAATATCGCCAAACCAATACCCAATATCACAATGATATTGCTGTAATAACCGAAACCGGGTTGGACCTTTATCGGAACGAATAATATTTTGTTAGCCGATGTTGTTGTGGAATGTAAATGTTGGTGATAATCGCTTCACAATGAAACAGTTGTTAGTAGTGACTGTTTCATTGTCTATTTCATCGTTTAGACATTAGATTGATTTGAATGACGAAGTCTAGCTGTCTAGAGCCGTGATAGCACAGTGGATATAACCTTTGCCTTCGATTCGGAGGCCCTACGTTTCAATTCGGTCCGGGGCATGCTTCTACAACTTTTCAGTTATGTGCATTTTTAACATACCTGAAAATTTTCTTAATTCTCTACGTGTGTGAAGTCTGTCAATCCGCATTTGGCCAGCATGGTGGCTTATTAGCCTAACCAATCTCATTCTTAGAGGAGATTCAGGCTCAACAGTGAGTCGAATATGGGTTTTTAATGATGATGCTAATGATCAAAAAGGTTTTTTTATTAGATACCACCCAGCTGTCACTCTATATAATTCAAGAAGTGTTTCTGATGTCTTGTCATTTCTTTAGTTTACGCACAAACGATGCTACAACACCCAAAGTTAAAATGTCTTCCCAAAATAGAATAACTGTAACATTTTTTTTTGTTGTGTTGTAGTTGTACACGGAGAATTCACACTATTAAAAATTTAACAAACATACTAGTTACTCCTATAATTTTTGAAAGTTCCCCTCGATTTTTCCAAGATCCCATCATCAGATCCGAATATCATGACTATGGGACCACATAGGGAGTTATACCCTTTTAAACAAAGAAAGTATTTTTCAAAATATACATAAAAAAAAACATACCAATATATTGAGAACCTCGTTCTTTTTGAAATCGGTTAAAAAGCATAAATCGTACTATGCTCGTCAGTCAGTGAGATAAACTCAATACGTGGTTATAACGCAAGCAATATTTGACGCGATAACATTTCTGGGGCACAATATACAGATAGAGGTTACGTCTGTACTGACGCAGCAATGAAAGACGAATAAATATGACTAAAAGCTTTCGTCGATGTTGGAGTTTTAGCTTTCCGATGACAATGTGGTGGCAACACTATATTGTTCTTTAGAAATCGAAAGCATTTTTGTTTGTGATCCAGGTCAATTTAATCTAAACTATTGCTATTAGAACGAGTGAGTGCTATGGAGGAAAATTCATCTGTAGCTTCCAAACAGTTAAAGAATATTTTTCAAATCCGTTCAGAGTGCCTAATGGGAGTTTTCAATATTTTCATACCGTTACTATCGCGTTGGCGTAAACGCGAATTTATATGGAATTGAAAAAGTTGTGCACTAGATGGCGCTTTTTCAATTCCTAAGAAATTCGCGTTTACGTTAACGCGATAGTAGTAGTATCAAACTGCCACTAGGCCCTCAGTTTAGGAGCTTATTCAATGCAAACAAACAAACTATCAAATCATTCCTCTTTATAATATTAGTATATGTAGGCGCCTCATTGTAAAATCGAAAATATGGTTAGAAAATTTTCATTTAACGCATTTAGCTAGTTCCTATAATGGTGTCTGATGGAAAATGCAAATGAGGTTAAAGAGAAAAATTATTTTAAAAGAGCGCGCTGAGCTGAGACTGTAATATACATAAAGCCAGCGAGATGTTATTACTCTAGATAGTACTTAGCTTATCACGCAAGGATCTGCCGTATTATTACAAAACAACCCTGAGGTAAACTTTTTTTTAAGTATACGATAATTAAAATATTTTTAGCTTGAGTTTACCTACTTGAATATTATTATTATTTTATTATGTAGAAACCTATCGTCTGTAAGCAGCATTTCGCAAAGTTCGACAAAGTTTATTCAAACAGTGTAGGTATATTGTGTAAAAAATTATTTAGGGTAGGGGTAGAAGTAGGGTAGTGTAGGGTAGGGATAGGGAAAAAGTACCCATAAGTCAAAGCGAAGCTTGACCGGATTCGCTAGTTTATTATATTTACTACTTGACCCAGTAATCGTTATTTTGCCTTTTTTTATTATTTGGGGTGTACCACCCTTATGACTTATTAGGGGTATGAAAAATAGATACCAACCTAGTTTCAGACACACCGAAACCGAATATATGTAAAAAATAAAACTTCATCATAATCGGTTAAGCCGTTTCGGAGGACTATAGCAACTTACACTGTTCTTACATTTCTTATTTAAAATATATCTCATCATCAGGGTACAAATAATCTGACATAAATTGCTTTGGATTATTATACTCTACAATTCTAGATGCACTAACATCTTACGGCTTATAGCAGCAAGACCTTTTTAACTAGAAGGTTATTTAGTATCATGTCCAATTTAAATATAACTCCGCTCTGACTACTAGAAGATGCAATTAGTAGAAGTAACTTAGTTTATTAGGTAAATTTTTAGTCTTCTTGCTGACATTCATTTTAATTCTGTCTCGTAAGATTCCATATGTTTTGAAATTAAAAGGCTTAGAGTCAAGTCATAGACACAAAATACTTGATAGTAGGCACAAAATATAGGCAACTTTGGGAATTATCAGTTTAGTTTTGTCGTTTGTTTAAAAACTGTTTTTTATAAAACTTACATATGCCTATCATACATATCCAGAACGACCACTTTAACGGCTAGCTTATTTACTAAACAGTAAAGTGACGTAGACTTTTTGGCTGGTGGGACGCTTTGGCCGTGGCTAGTTACCGCCCTACCGGGTACCTACCGGCAGAGACGTACCAAGCGATTTAGCGTTCCGGTACGATGTCGTGTAAAAACTGAAATGGGGTATGGATTTTCATCCAACTCCTAACAAGATAGCCCGCTTCCATCTTACATTGCATCATCACTTACCATCACGTGAGATTCTGATGCTTGTAAAGAATAAAAAAATACAGAGAAGTAAATAGACGAATAGATAGTAAGGAAGTGCAGTGTGTCATCAAAAACGAATATTATCTTTTATTTAAGTTACCGTTGTAACTTGAATAATATTCGATTTTGCACGCTATGTCTATTCTTCTTTTATTTCTCTGTCTACAAAAATGGACATCAGGGAACAGCCCCCCTAGCAAAGTGGCACGTCAATTCTCTTTCTACGATCGCCAACGTTTCGAAAACTAGAAAGATGTATGGGTAAACAGATCTTGATCACGTGACCTATCGATAGCAAATGTCATTCCCATACATCTTTCTAGTTTTCGAAGCGTTAGCGATCGTAGAAAGAGAATCTAGCCACTTGGCTAGGGGAGCAGTATTGAGTCTGTATCGGCCATTGCCGTTTCCCAATATGGCGTGCGCGAGACGAGCGATGTGCGCCGACTATTTATACGACGCGTGTGCGCCGACGCGGACGGCTATCCCATGCTATAATTATAAACGGACACATTACGAATCGTGTACGCGGTACATCGTGAGAAATATTGTAATATTCGTAATCATCATATCAGCCGATGGACGTCCACTGAAGGACATAGGCCTTTTGTAGAGACTTCCAAACATCACGATCCTGAGCCGCCTGCATCCAGCGAATCCCTGTGACTCGCTTGATGTCGTCAGTCCTCCTGGTGGGGGTTTGACCAACACTGCGCTTTCTAGTGCGGGGTTCCATTCCAACACCATAAGGCCCCAACGTCGATCGGCTCTTCGAACTATGTGCCCTGCCCATTGCCACTTCAGCTTCACGACTCGCTGAGCTATGTCGATGACTTCAGAATTCATAATAATTATGTCTATAATTGAGTCAACTATTTATTATTGTTCCGAGAGTTGTTTCAGTCAATGGTCTTATAGCGAAAATCTTCGACCTATTCCTCAAGACATTTGATTGGATCAAGGGATACAGACGGCAGTGATTCTGGAGACGGCGCGAATTGTGAGGAGGTTCCGCATTCTAGGGCCCTAATCGCCGGGTGCTTAAGCAATCAAAATGCCCCGCAAATGGTAGGGCTATTTTTAATAGTGTTTTGTATTTTATAAACATACTAGCTGACGCCGCGCGGTTTTACCTGCGTGGTTTCCGTTCCCGTATAAAATACGGGGATAATATGACTATAGCCTTCCTTGATAAATGGGCTATCTAACACTGAAATAATTTTTCAAATCGGACCATTAGTTCCTGAGATTAGCGAGTTCAATCAAACAAACAAACTCTTCCGCTTTATAATATTAGTATAGATTTAAAAATTTTAATAAAAGCAAAAATAAATAAATGGGACATAAAAATGTCTGTAATTTTAACAACAACCATCTTTTACTTGGCGGCAAGCAATAAAGTACGCTTATAGAAGTAAGTGTTCAAAGGATGGTAAAACATACGAATTTTTCTTCAGCGTTCTTACAATCTGAGGCTAAACTGACTTCCAGACGACCTTTGAAAAACTTGTCAAGCACACACTAACTTATTACGTTAATTACAATAAAATCTTTTTGTTGTTCTTACATTTCAGTTTCACTTCAATTTGGCGTGTAAACACGAATTGTGCCACCCTGTCGCTAGAAATACCCACAACAAAAGTTAAATTAGATCATTAGTTCCAACAGGGCCTTATTTATACAATAGCTCCTTGGGTTATTACGGCCTAACTTGCGAAATTACGCAAATTAGCCGCTGTGGGGTTGAACACTTGATCGATGACGCCATTATCAAAGTTAAGGTCAATTTTAGTAACATTACGTCGATTTCACTTAAATATTATAATGTATTCTTATAACAAATTACGATGAAGGGTGTGGGATGTTATAATGCACAAGTGTATGCGAAAATACAAGTGTATTTTAATTTCCAGACTAGTTTAAATGGAAAATTTTATGAGGCAATATGAGAAGTATGGGTCGAAACAACTTGTCTTGTTTTTCGAGGCACATGCAAGGTATAAAGAAATTCATATTATGGTCGATGTACCTACTACTAATATTATAAACGCGAAAGTTTGTATGAATGGATGTGTGTTTGGATGTTTGTTTGAATGTTTATTACTCTATAACGCCGCTACTACTGAAGCGATTTGGCTGAAATTTTGAATGGAAATAGATTTTACTCTGGATTACGGTTCCAGCGGGATTTGTGAAAACTGCATTCCACGTGGACGAAGTCGCGGGCGTCAACTAGTATTATAAAATACATAGTATTTAAATTAGATTCTTAGATGGTACTAAACTAACTACGGCAACTAACCTCTCTCTTTAAGCAAACTCCCTAAGAGAGAGATTCTGTTTAACACCTGCTGTCGGCATCCAAGCTACAAGCTAGCTGTAGCATCCAATACACAATTAATTAAAACTAAATATATAGCGAATGTTACAAGAAATACAACCAAACGTTAACCAGTTAACTTTGTGTGTAGCCAGTTTAATTATCGTTTAACAAATAAAAGCGGTAAAATAATGGAATTATAGACGAATATTAAGCCTACAATAACAGCATGTTAGCGTGCTCAAGAACGATAAAGTTACTCGTAACTACTTACTTAGAATTTAAGCGCAAATATAAACCATAAAACGTATATACGCATATACTTGTGTACCTTTAATAATTTAAGTAATACATCTTCTCGTTTTTTTTTTAAATTCAATGACAAGGTATGAAACTTGATTGTGATCTCACCTGATGTCAAATGACGATGTAATCTTAGATAGAAGCGGGCTAACTTAGAAGAGGTACCCAGTCCTACAAGCCTCCGTGACACAATGGTAAGCGTGGTAGATTAACAAAACGGAGGTCCTGGGTTCGATCCCCGGCTGGGCTGATTATGATTTACTTAATTGGTCCAGGGCTGGCTGGTAGTAGGCTTCGTTACCAGTCTACAGGCAAAGACGTACCTACCGCCAAACGATTCAGCGTTCCGGTACGATGCCGTGTTGCCGTGTGAACTTTTTTTTATTTTTTTACTCTTTACAAGTTAACCTTTGACTCCAATCTCACCCGATGTTAAGTGATAATGCAATCTAAGATGGAAGCAAGCTAACTTATTAGGAGTAGGATAAAAATCCATACACCTTTCGGTTTCTACACGACATCGTACCGGAACGCGCGTACCACTGCATCACGGGGGCCGTCAAAACGGAGCTTTTAGCGTTTCTGTTCTGTGATAATAACCAATTTATCTTCAATACTAAATAATTCAAAGAGCCGTGATAGCCCAGTGGATATGACCTCTGCCTCCGATTCCGGAGGGTGTGGGTTCGAATCCGGTCTGGGGCATGCACCTCCAACTTTTCAGTTGTGTGCATTTTAAGAAATTAAATATCACGTGTCTCAATCGGTGAAGGAAAACATCGTGAGGAAACCTGCATACCAGAGAATTACCTTAATTCTCTGCGTGTGTGAAGTCTGCCAATCCGCATTGGGCCAGCGTGGTGGACTATTGGCCTAACCCCTCTCATTCTGAGAGGAGACTCGAGCTCAGCAATGAGCCGAATATGGGTTGATGACGACGACTAAATAATTTATCTTAGTAATATAGAAAACAAAATGGTAGTGTTGAAAGCTTGTATTGAGCATTCAATTTATTTTGCTAAAACGATATTTATCTTATTGAATATTGATCTCTCTCGACATTTATCAATCTTTCGGCTTACGGACCAAACGTTTTATTAATTTAAATGCAAATGGGCAAGCGGAATGAGCGAGCTAATCTTTTCAAAACACACTCCGATAGAAACGTAGCTAAAGAGGGTTCTACAATATAAATGATCTCATTAAGTTGTTAATCCTTATCTATTTACAAAAAAAATAATTGAAATGTCTATTTGTAATTTTTAATTAACAACTTTTCACTAAATGCATATAAAGTACCATACTAGCGAACGCCCGCGGCTACGTCCGCCTTTAGACTTTCTTAATCCGGCCCTACCGCAAAATCCGTTGTGGACGTCTACTATCTATAAACTACCTCCCTGCCGAATTTCATCTTTGTACGTGAAGCGGTTTTCGATATCGTGATGAATGACCCTTCGCATTTATATATTAAGATTCATTTAAAAAATCAATTTTTAAATTTTTCGTGTCTATTCTGGGTAATCATTGAAATAGCTAGATTAATTTTGACGTGACTTTATTTCTTCAAACAATTTACACAAAACCTTGACAAAATATATCTACTTTACTTACACGCTACACGTAAACCTTCTTCATAACATTTATACATTAGTGAAAACCGCATGAAAATCCGTTCGGTAGTTTTCGAACTTATAGCGAACAGATAGACAAACGCGGCGGAGCACTTTTTTATTTTGTATTAGCCGAGGGCCTGCGGTTTCACCCGCCTAGTTCCCGTTACCGTGAAATTAATAATAATAAAATATAGCCTATGTCACTCACAAATAGCGTATCTTTCTAGTGGTAAAACAATTTTGAAAATCGATTTATTATAGATCCAGAGATTACCCCTACAATACCACAAACATTACCTTTTTATAATACTAGTACAGTGGATATAAATAGTATTAGTATAGAGCTAGCTAGAGATAGCTATAGAGATTAAACATTTAACGTAGAGATCATTGAGATTAAACGAATGGGAATAGTTGTCCGACTTTTAAATTGACTGAGAATCAGGCCGATTACAAAGCGTTGAATGGGCGCTCCTCTTATTGTCAATCCTAGTTACAGGACCATGATCCAAATTCCAAATATACCTGCTACCTACTCTAAAAAAACAAGATACTATGCGCACTTCGCAAACGCCTGGCACAGCTGCTGAATATGCTCAAACCCATAAGCGCCGTAAGGCCTAGTTCAGACTACTTTAGTATTTAATTCGCGTATCAATAATTTTTAGATTTACCGCCCAAAAATTGTTCGTACTCGATTAAAATACTGAAGTAGTCCGAACTAGGCATAAGTCATATCTAATGACTATGTATTAGCGGCGCTTGTCTTTGAGACTTTAGGCCCTTGGTCATCAGACACCAAAATTTTTTTAAATTCTATGTCTGACAAATTGATCCATGCGTTAGGTGACCCAAAAGCTGACACTTATTTGGCCCAAAGGGTAAGTCCTTATGGCTAAACATTTAGATAATAATAAGTACACATTTAAGAAAAAAAATTTTTTTTTAACCTACACTATAACTAAAGAATGTCTCTTATTTCAGTGTGCCTTACGGCAAAGGCCTCCTCCAACTCTTTCCACTGTTTTCTGTCTGCCGTTATTCTCATCCAAAGGGGTCCTAAAGTCATTTTTAGGTCATCCTCCCATCTTTTTGTTTTCCGACCTCGGGTCCTAGCACCATCCCTTGGATACCAAACTGTCACCTGTTTGCTCCATTTTTCTTTTGTGCAGTGGAGGATATGTCCAGTCCATCTCCATTTCTGTTGATCAATACGTGTCAGTACGATTGTTAGTTTAGTTTTATGCCTGATATCTGTACATCTGACTTTGTCCATTAATTTCAAACCTAGCATACTTCTTTCCATGCTTTTCTGACATCTTGCTAGTTTGTCTCTGAGGTGTTTTGTTAAGTAAGTAATGTACTTACTTGTGAGTTTTTTAATAGTATCTATCTAAATGTTTTTTTTTCATAAGTAAGTACATTACTTGGTGATTTCATTGCCTCATCTTCATCATTATTTTCCGATGGACGTCCATCGCTGGTATGGAGTAGTCATCATCACCAGCAACTCTCTGTTACCCGTTTAATGTCATCGGACCAACTAGTGACAGTAAAAAAATACTGAGACTAATTTTCAGCTAACAAGAACTCCTTATGTTCCTGGTAACAACTGACAGTTTCGTCTTATCATTCGGGTCATCAAATTAGAAACACTCGTCGGGACATCTATTATTTTTGGCACCCGGTCTTTTTCCCTAGCCAAGTTTCACACGTTAAAACTAATTAGGGTGCATGTCCTATTTCCATGTACATATAAGCGCTGGCCTTTAATAAGTATTGTGGATATTTTTACTGAAAGTCCGTAGGGTATACGATATGACGTAGGTATAAAAGATTATGGGTCAAGGAGAGTCCAAAAACGAATTTAACGGCCGCGCCAATATAACGGCAATAGATACAGGCTATAAAAGATTGGAATGTTATCACAGATAAATGAAAACATCTTCTATTGCGTAAAAGTTTTCAGCGATTGGCGGAGACAGAGAAAATATAGACAAATGATTATTTTACAGTGAACCATCTTTTCTACAACTTATTTTGAGATATCTGAATAAATATAATTTGCAACAAGAGGCTGTAATTTTGTGTTCACACTACGTTAATTTTATATTTTTAACAAAAGTTTAAAAATCTATTTGGTACTGAATGACAAATTGTCAAAATTGTTTGACCCGTTGTTGAGTCTGAAAAAACGGACAATTTACTTATGCGTGGACACACGCATAAGTTGTTTTTGTCTATCTGTTTGTCTATATCTTTGCCTGTCTGCGTTTAAATTGTAATTTCACTGTCTACTGATTTTATGAGAGACAAAGTAAGATAAGTTTATTGCCAGCTGATATTACAAAACTCAAGTTAATGAGTTTAGAAATCGTAATGAAAGTTCATCCTTCAATCCCGAGATATAAAATTAGGAACTTTAATAATGTCATATAGATTGGAACTGCACAGTATACTCGGAATGTGCACAGGAGCTATTTGAGCTTGTACCACTGTCACCATTTTACTGCAGGGCACCGGGTAAGTCCATCCCTATATCATTGACATCCCTAAAACATGTACGAAGCGATTTGCTTCTTTGTTTCTTATACGCAGGGTATGATGGATCTCTCTCCCGAAGTCAGTGTTTCCTAATTCTTACAACCTGGGCATATTTAAGAAGAGAGTGAATAGGCATCTTCTAGACAAGCGTGGAGGCAAGAAATTAAATATCACGTGTCTCAAACGGTGAAGGAAAACATCGTGAGGAAACCTGCATACCAGAGAATTTCCTTAATTCTCTGCGTGTGTGAAGTCTGTCAATCCGCATTGGGCCAGCGTGGTGGACTATTGGCCTAACCCCTCTCATTCTGAGAGGAGCCTCGAGTTCAGCAGTGAGCCGAATATGGGTTGATAACGACACACTATAGTCTCTAGGTACTTATGACCTATATGTTAAAATAGTTTAATAATTATATGTTGTATTTGTTTTTGCTTTTGCTGTAATCCTAATTCCTTATTTTCTGGCATATTTTTCTATAAATTGTTCCCTAGTATTTAGAATATTAATTACCACTGAAGGCTGTTAATCCAAGTTGTTTTATTTTGCCTTTAGTGTAGGTCACGGTCTTGCTTCCTATAGGGAAAAAGTGTATTTAATTTCCATTTCATAACCCTAAGAGGCGTGCATCGGGGTCATAGACCGACAAGGCTAGTGGTATGAGTGGGAAGCACTTAAGCTAAATTCGCACGCTGCAGCTGCGACTGTGGCCAGAAATAGCTGGAAGACAGTAATCGATAAAACTGAAAATGGCCGATGTATTTTAACCATGCATTCTACATAGGTACCCTACTGTTTCAGACATTATTTTGCGAATGTCTGCTATATTGTGCTATGTTTATTTTGCAATTATCCGTACTGTCATATGCAATAATTCATAGTCACATTGAAGCTATAAAACCAGACATGCTTTTATTTTCTAATTGTGTGAGTCCCGTAGGCTCCTTAATGAGACCTCAGCGGTGTCACCGAGGTTTTGGGCGAGCGCAGAAGCATCAGCGCGCCTTTTGGGGCCCGAAGGCATGAGCAGAAAATGTGGGCGGAACGACTCTCTAAGGGCATCACCTCTGAGACGCAGACTTAGAGGGCCATTTTAAAAGGGTGTTATGGCCTGAGTGTATCAATGCGGGTACCCTCGAGATCATGGGTTAAACAACCTACGTCCAGATGACGTTAGATATCGGGGACCTCGTCTTCGCCGGCTGGTATGCTTGGAGTAGTGATACTTTGAAGTGATACAAGATATGCTTGATCTAATCAAAATAAAGAGATCTACAGAAGGTCCACAGACCACAGTTATTGACATACGAGTAGCTTAACTGAAGTAGCATTAGGGATGGATATAGGTACAGAAGACTCCCCACTAGGTGGACGACAGTCAAAAGAGTTGCAGAGAAATGTTGCATGTATTATGTATATTTATTTTTCACTACTTTATAAAATAATCTATCACATGCATATGACTCGATTTCATGGATTTTTGAACTTTTTCATGAACCGTCGACGTGATGATGATGATGAGGATGTTGATTATGGTTTGATTTGGTCAATGTGAGACGTATGATGGTATTAAACCTCATCTTTCTGTACCTACACGAACTTTTGTAGGCTGTTTATGTTTAGTTATATATCAAATACGCGTTCAAATCATTATTTATTGATACACGAGGCTGACGTTGGTCCTAACCTTATCGTATGCTAAAATCAGATGTTCCAATTTGTAATAGATCGTATCGCCCACGCCCTGTTTATTTCTGTACAATATTTATTTGCCTCTATAATATTATGTTTGACGTATTTTCTGAGACAGAACATGCGTGCTTACCCAGGGGTCCTAACACGGGTCAGTTTATTTAGACGGCTTTTTAGAATTCTAAAAGCCTACAAAAAACTGAGTCAGGAATTTAATATTTGCCAAGATTTGATCTACTTGCCCTTGATCCTACATCCTTGATCTACAAGATTTTGCCCTTGCTTTTTTACAGGCGATCTATCAGCAATATATACAAGGCAAACAATTTAGCGTTTCTGTGTGCTAAGAAGTAATCAGTCAGGATTATAATTTATAACTTAGTTGTTTTCTCTCTGATGATCCCAAAAAGCAGCAGAAGGATGCACTGAGGGTGGCGACTTACCTTTATAACCCGCTTAGTATTCATAGAAGTTAAGGTCCTCTGTGGGAAGTCTATGGTCTCACCGACTTATAAAAGATCTACCTACAGAGTGAATATAAGCTATAATAGGTACCCTTTTCTACTTTAGCTCACAAACATTGTAAATTGTTTTAAAATCATGTGATGAAAAATTTATCATGGTTTCAATAAAAAGATGACAAATATACACAAATAGAACGCACAATAAGTAATCACCTGCAGAGTCCACATTTCCCCACGACTTACTCAAAAGTGGTTGAACCTGACAGCTGCAAAACATCAACAATGTCACCTGCTGAACAGCAGTCTGAATTCTCAACATATTTGTTTTTCTCATATTATTGGTAGCCAACAATTTGAGTATCTACTACCGCGTTGTGTAGTATGAATATTGTACTCATAGTAACCTTATTGTTGTAATTGTAATTATAAAATAATTTATAAATAGTTTAATAAAGGAATGTTGTACTCGTAAGTGTGCGAGCTTGTCTGGTAGTATTACTGCCAAGCAGCATTGCTGAGTTGAGTTGTCAGTGTGCCGGTGTAGTAAGTAAGTAAAAGTACACTACGCTTAACACCCACTTATTATTATATTATCCTTAAGTTAATGGGTATAGCCTAGTCATATTAGGTAAAAGGGTCAACTGCGGAATGAAAGATAATAAGCTGTAAATTTTTTAATTTATTATTTAATAGCAATAGTTCTAGGTCTTATTAAAAAAAGCGTTGTTTTACCTTACAAAAATTATATGCTTGTTAAGAGAACCAAATTTTAAAGTAAATAAAGTAATGAAACTGAATCTGGCAATTTCACTGAGTCGCAGACTCGTTAGTTAACGAATGTTTACTAAAAACATTAACCTGTGCTGATTGAGAGAAAGCCTCCAGTTGAACTATCGAAGCTAAACTAGACATCAAATTGTAGTAAGTATATTTTGTTAGGCAAGTTTTCCATAAAAAGAAGATAATATTTCTAAAAGAGAGAATGACAATGGAAAAGGAGGACAATAATTAACTATTTATTAAAAATTCGATGAGATAATGATATTATATTTGCTTAGTGATGATATTTTTGCTTTGATTTGAAACAACATCGATAACGTCAATGAACCATCGAGATGTTATTAATAATGGAGACATGATCATATAGAAAATTTCACATTAAAACTGTTCACATTTGTGTTTTAGAATAGTTAAAGAAAAGTAAATCTAAAGACCTTTTACAAAGTTAATGTTAACGCTGTTTCCAACCCCAAATTCATAGGAAAATCAACCAACTTGAAAAGTCCACCAAAGTTGTTTGTGTCACTCATTTAGTGGTGGCGTTTTATAAAAAAGATCAATGCAATGAATATGAAAATTCACTGGCAATTATCATTTAGGTACCGAATTCTACCTAGCGGTAGATACAAGAGGTCACAAAGACCTCTACTACTACTTATAAAATAATTGAATGGTCAAAACATTACAGAAAAAATTGTAATCCAAAATTCCACGCAGATGCAACATATTTTGTCAATTCGTTGATTCTATTTAATTATATAAAATTTTGATGATCTTTGTTTATATGGTGAGGAATGTACAACAAACAATATATGACGCACTGCGCTTATCAATACGTGCAACAGTTTAATTTAACATTTGCACTATTAAAACGTTATTTTTTTTTTAAATTCTACCTGTTGAACAAATAACTAAGATCAACCTGTAACATAAAAGAATGATTCTTTTGTGTTAAAGGCTGGTCTTTGATACCTTCTTTATGATATAACAGGATCGTTAGCTGCCTCCTAAGTTTTACCGTTTCTAAAACATTCATTCAGAAGATCCTATTTTTTACTTATGACTTCACGGTTAAAGTTCCGGACTCAATACTGAGAGGTCATATATTGGATCCACGCCAGATCCCACTTCTGATACTGTCTTTGCTACTAATTGGAATGGAATCGAAATATTGGCGATGTTTAAAAATATATGGCAAATATTTCTTTAAAAAGGCCTAAATTAATAACCCTGGAATGGCACTTAGACTTGTCCTTGCGAAAGGCAAACATAATGACATTATTTTTATCGTCCCTCCTCGTTGCTACGTAATGATACAGACAAGGATAATTCGTTATAAGATGTAGGCTACACGGACATTTATTAGAAAGGAAAATAAAATAAATCTTATAGCACAAGAGTCAGTCACATTTTCTCCACTACAGTTAAACAACATTTTTTTATAGTCGAATATTAATGTGTTAAAAAGGGTACGATAATAGTTCAGTAGACGGGGATCGAACCTATGACCTTTCGGTGTTTATCAATAGTTAGGTATAGGTGGAATAATTAGATGGCCCAGCGAGGAAATCCACATCCATCCATCTTTGACGTTTCCTAGTTAACATATGTATAAGATTCTATTGTAACAAATGTTATCCTGTGCCGGCTGGTGGATAACATACAGTAGGTAGATGATATTTCTCTATTGATGTGATGTTTTATTTTAATAGGTCGATAATAAAGACCAAAATAGTGAATAGGCCAGCAGATATTAGGTGTCAAACCATTGTCCACAATGCCTGCCCTGTGACCATCAAACTGAAGTAGTATTAAGCCTTGTGTGCCTGGAATACCAATTTGAATGCTGCTTTATGACTGGATCAAGGGTTGGATACAGAAGGCTCTATTCTTGAGACGGTGCGTATTGTGAGAAGGTTCCTCGCCCTGACCACCGGTTATTTGGGTACTCAAATGTCCCGCAGCAGTTTTTTGTATTACATATATTTTATACTTTAATAACATTGTTAAAAATTAAAAAAGGACAAATTAAAATGGTGTTTTATTAACATTTTAAAAACTTTTACTAAGTAACGTTCTCATTGTTAACGCATAAGTTGTGAGAATAATTTGAAACTAGGGACCTTTAATATTTAAATTAGCGAAATACCTTTTAATATTAGGTAAAACTTGAATTTATAAACATCGTGCTAAGAGGTACAGAATTCTTTAGAGGTCATTCATTAGAATATCTTTAGGTACCAGCATTATAAATGCTAACGTTATTTATATTTGTTTGTCTTTACCAAACTACCCGTGCCTTGTGGCAACTTCACCCCATTGGCTAGTACAGTTACACAAGCTACCTGTTCGCGTTCGGCTTTGCTAGGAAAATGAGATAGACATGGACGTACTGTAAAATCTTCTTTTCACATTTCACCATCACGGTTTAGGAGATATCACATGGTTTTTGGTAACATAAAAGCGAACAGATGAATTGTCGCGGTGCGCGCGCGCAAACGTATATAAGAAGCGATGGATTACGTGCGACTAATTAATTTTGATAAGTTTTCAGCGGCGTGGAGGAAATTACGGGAATTTATGCGGGAAAGAGAGGAACTTATAGGATGCGTTGGAGTAGAAGTGGGATAGCTTTGCGCGAACACAACCTATAATCGGCGACAAACATGAACTTAATCCGCTTATGATGAAGTTCTAAAATCCAATTATTTCTTCCACAGAACTACGCAGCGTCAACTCCTCCGAAGCCTTCATCAGCGCCGCCGCATACGACGCTCCAACGGTCGGTGCGCGCGGCGCCGTCCCGGGTCATCCCACGCTTCCACTTCCCCAGGGGGCGACCCCCGCCTGCACACCAACAGGACCACGCCGTGCAGAAGGTCCAGTCAGCGTTTGCGACCTTCCCGAATAGCCAGGTTAGTATTGATTTATCTTTTTAACTGACTTCAAATGAGTAGGTTTCTAATTCATC
Source organism: Bicyclus anynana (assembly GCF_947172395.1). Taxonomy (NCBI): domain Eukaryota; kingdom Metazoa; phylum Arthropoda; class Insecta; order Lepidoptera; family Nymphalidae; genus Bicyclus; species Bicyclus anynana. The sequence continues at coordinate 5,474,463 of NC_069086.1, forward strand.
GGAATCTTCCAGTCCGCATTTGCGATCTACCCAATTAATGAGGTTAGTATTGCTTACTGTTTTCAATATAATAACAATAATAAAGCCTTTATTTCCAATAATATATAAACAAAAACATTATTCATCATAAATCTAATAATATTCTTTTAAACAAACATGTCAATTCTAAATTGAAATTTTTATAAATGTTTTATGTCAGAAAAATTCTTCTTCTATGTTTGCTGCCTTTCCCAACAGCCAGTTTAGTTTACTCTCTGCATAGCTCTGCAGCTCTTCTCTCAAAGTGTAAAGAGACGTTCCGCCCATCCCTTCTGCTTTTACTTTCTGGCCCCATCAGGCGCTGCTTCAGCGCTCGCCCGAAACTCCTGTGATGCCGCTAAGGTCCAATTAAAAGGCACTCACGGGAATAAAAAAAACCACATTAATCACCTAATAGTAATTCAGATATTAAAAAATAGTGTTTAATAACAACATTTCAGATATACCTACAAACAAAATTAAGCAAAATTAGCCACAAGCCAAACTAAAAAAAAACCAGTAGGTTATAAACCGATATACAGAATCTCGATACAATATGTATTAACTAGTGTCAAAATAAGTTGTTATTTGTGAATAAATGTTGTTGGAACTAGAGTATTTAATAACAACATTTCAGTTAAAACCTACCTATTAGAAAATTAAGCAAAATTAGCCACAAAGCCTAAACCAATATGTCAGTAGGTTATAAATCGCTATACGGAATCTCGATACAATATGGTCGACCTTCAGCTTTAGATTTTCACGTTGTCTATGAATTTTTAAAGAGTTAAAACACAAAAGCGTTGACGTCGAATATCTTTAAAGATTCACGGCTGAACTACTTTGTATGAAACAGTCTTTGAACTTCTGTGAGATTTAAAATTAAAATATTAATTTGTCGTGTTACATAGGTATTCTGACTTCTTGCCACTTCTATAACAATGTATATTCATTGTAGGAACAGTTAGAAATAGCTTAGTATTACAAATTCGAAAACCAAATGTATTATATAGTTAAAGGTACCCTGTACCTACTTTTAAATCAATGTTTATAACAGTTTGTAGTATAGGTATACCTCTGTTTTCTATTTTTCTTCTCTTCTGTATAAATAAAAGTTTTTCTCTTCTATGTAAAAATTTGGCAGATATTGATGCTTTTTTTTTAATAATTAAGGTTTCTGCATTGTTTCAATTAAGATTTATCGCACTTTAGGGTTTTACCTAAACACCAACACCAAAATCATATCAAGTATTAAATTGGCTGACAAAATCTACATTTAATAGCTTGTTAACTTAATCGTAAATACGAAATAATTACACTTAATGTGACAGAATCCAAACGGACATAGTTTAAAAAGATATTTACTGTGTGTACATGCAAAGTCGGATATCTATGTGTGTATATATATACTAACAATAAATATTTTATTTATTATCTATATACAAAAAATAGCACTATTTTTCCTTCAAACATTTAAAGATAAACAGTGACAAATACCAGCATTATTACAATGGGGCCGCCTGCTTAGCGCAGACTTTGTTGAAAAAAAAATGGGACTTTATTTGGAACGCGGCCAAATTTGGCCCGAGCTCTTATCTTATGTATAGAGCAAATAAAAAGATAAAGTTCGATTGTTTTACAAGCATATCCTCTTAGCAATAAATCAATGGAATGGTAATGTAGTGCCAAAAAATTTGCATTATCATACCGCTGTGGTGTCTTAGTCAAATTAGACATGTCAAGCGTACAGTTTGTGTATTGATTGATTTATCAATTGAAAAAAGTGCACGACTCATACAATGATTGTTATTAATAACATAATAATAAGATAATAATTGAGTTTACTTTTTGCTGTATCATGCAGCTGTGTGTGTTTACAATTTGTTACAATTTTCGGGAGAGGCTCGGCAAAAACTCGGATTCCTGAACTATTTATAATGATCCTACGTATGGAACCTTCGAAAAGCGAGTCCGATTCGCACTTGTCTGGTTTTTTATATTGATGTAGGTAGCTCATTTATGTTAAACTATATATTGGAAACATGTTAACATTTGTTTGTTTTTACATTATAGTATGTATAGGCGATCGCTTGGGTTCAATCACGCTTGACAGTAAACGATGATGCAGCCTATTGGTGGAACGCGCTTGCCTATAAGATGCCTGCACACTCTTGACTTGATACCCATGTTGTAGGTGTTAGGGAAAACGGAAGCTGAAAAGGCATTCCATAACTTCGTAGTGCGTATCAGGAACGATACGCACTACGAAGTTATGGAATGCCCTTTTCCGAATGCCAAAACGCTTCGTACGGGATCAAGGGACATCAACTGCGTATGGATGCAGACCCCTGCGATGCCTGTCAGTTCTATGGTAGAAATGTGAAGATAGAACTAGATCGAAAAGTTCCTGGGCGCATTCTCCGAAATGAATCCTGTAGAAAATCGATAGACAGGCTAAAACTACTCTACATTTTCATTGAGTAACATAGGTTATATTTTATTTCCATATTCACACGGGAACGGAAACTACGCGAGTGTAACCGCGGGACGTCTGCTATGTTAAACTATTTCTATTTCTCAATGTTTGAAATTCAATATTTCAGCGTGGTTTTAGCATTAATTTCATTGGTTATTGAAAATGTAACTCATTTACGTCTAGACAGCGTAAATTTATGGCTGTAATCTCACGGTTGAATAACGTTTATTTATACTAATAACGCCACTTTTGCTCGCTTTATATATTGTGTTAGTAAGAATTCTATTTTTACGTAAACATGTATGTGGGTATGAATAATACATGTAATGTTTTCAATATAATATACGCCTTTCTAAATCTTTTGTATTCCATACCGTTTATGTGAGGAAGAATAGAGCTCTTAGCTAAGTGGGAAAGTATTATGTGATATAGGTAATTTGCATGTTATCCGAATTAAGCACAGATATTTTTGTATATCATTTTTTCTTATACAGAATGTCGATAAAATATTACCTACCTACTTAAATAATTTTTTTATCCTTTACAAGTTAGCCCTTGACTACAATCTCACCTGATGGTAAGTGATGATGCAATCTAAAAAGGGAGCGGGCTAACTTGTTAGGAGGAGGATGAAAATCCACACCCCTATCGGTTTCTACACTAACATCGTACCGGAACGCTACGATGTCCACGTCTTTGTCGGTGGGGTGGTAACTAGCCACAGCCGAAAACCTCCCACCAGCCGAATTATTTTAATAATCTTATATATTACTAGCGGACGCCCGCGACTTCGTCCGCGTGGAATTTAGTTTTTCAGAAATCCCTCGGGAACCATGGACTTTTCTTATTAGAAGTGTATAGCATATATTCTTGTTGCTATTTTATAAATTAGTACGCCTTCTGAAAATCAGTTTTTTTGGGAAACTTATTCTTTTGAAACCTTTTATTTTAAAACAAAGCCTACATGCTAAGTACAAATGCTTTATCACAAATCATCGCAAAACAGCTGTGAAAGCCGAATCAAAATAATGCATCCAGAAATTCAAATTGCAATCTTTTATTTTGGAAGTAGATTTAAGCTTGCTAAGATTATAATCATAAACAGAGGGAAATGCTGTCAAAGGCAGTATTTATAAATATCAACGAAAAAGAAACAAACTGCATCGATCTCTCGCCGCCCGCGCTAGTTTGGCTCTTCTCCAACGGCAAGCAACATGCCTTCACCTTATTAGGGCCAACGCACACCATCCGACCGACTATCATCAGGTCCACATAACTCGGTAAACGAGGAGATTCTCGAATGATTCAAAAATAATTATCGCATTGTTTTACATATTCACATAAAATATAATAATAAGTAATAATTTTTGTATGATTTATTTCTTCTGCTGAGGTCTGGTTTTAAAAGTAGTCGGTGTATTTACAGGCACATAAGGCTTGACACCTAAACCTTAAATTGACGCGCCATTGGCAGTGCATTCTACGACATGTTGATTGTATTGATATGCGGTTATAAACACGTTCTAAGTTAAAAATTAATTATTTAATGGAATTTAACAATATAGAGGTTAGTTTTTTTTTTATTAATATCTCCCTTATTCCACTGAAAACCAGCGCTGCAGCTAGCTGCAGCTTTTTACTGGGAGACCTTTATTTGGTCAGTGCGTCGCTTAGCTTAGTTTAAAGTTTTTACTGCCCAATAAAGATTTTTTTCTTTCTTTCTTTATTTCTTTACAACATAAACCTCCTGGGGTGTGATTCGGATATTTTATACTCGTCGTTATAAGTTATAATACAATTTGAAGTTTATTTTTATGAGATGCCAAAAATAAAATGTCAATAACAACGACGTTGCCATGGAAACGAGCGATATCCCATCGCTGTAACTATACAGAATGCAGGGGCTGTTCGCTTTACGCTGACATTTCCTCACTGATCTTACAGTCGGTCTTCGGCGTTGGGGCTTATCCCCGACGGCTCTACTATTCTGCTTGAATGCGCCGAATGCACTTCACTAAATGGACACAAGAATATATTTGTACTGGCTGTGTCTACGACTTGCTTTGGCATTTAGTCTTTGCTGTCCTTTATTTCCTTTTGGAGCAGTTTCTTGAAGAGCACACTATATATTTTAATAAAACTAGCCAACATTATGTTGATATAATTGCAAATTGTTTTTGATTTGTAACATCTGAAACGGCATTTGAAACTATGGGACAGTAGGTATATGTCGCCATTTAGGTAATTTATAATTATAACTGTTATTATTACGTGACAATTCAGTTACTAATTGATATAATTATGATCATTATTTTCAGTGTGAAAACCTTAACCTAATCCTTATCTAAAACTTGTACGTCTGGATTAGTATTACCCTTGAAAAAATAATAAGCAAAGAAAATCACTTGAGGATTTTTAATGTTCCTGTCCATTCAAAGTGTTATACTGTTTGTTATTTCTGCAAATTCAAATCTAATTAAATCTATATAACATTAAATCAATTCTATTACATTTAATAATTATTTCAAACATTAAAGTTAAACATTCGCAAATTTTTCGTTTAGTTAGGTACCTAACAAGTGATTTAATGTTTCCGTTATTTACTTAAATTATTTAGCGTCATAACTTAATTAAGTTAAATTCACCTACAGTCGAGATAGCAGCAAACATTTGCTTTATTAAATAATTCACAATGAACATTAACTTAATTTTGCTATAGGTATTCCGTTTCCACTCCACTCAGATCAGAAAGACAATTTATTTAGTACCTTTAGTTTTAGGTTTAGGAGTTGGACTCAAATCCGAAATGTCCTGGAGTTCGACCCACTATTGTTGTTCCTACTATTGGTTTTGCGCTTAGTTTGAGGGTTTCACGCCGCGCGGTTTCACCCGCGTGGTTCCCGTAGGAATACGGGAATAATATAAGATAGGTCATCAATATTATCTTTCAGGGCGCTTTCATTTCAGACCCCACTCGAGTATATTTGCAGACATTCGGTTGTTCTTCCCCACTTTCACCCCCCACAACTTGTAAACGGCTCAACCGATTTTTATCAAGTATGTCTTAGAACACTCGCCCGAACATCTCCTTTAATACAAAAAAAAAAACTAAATTAAAACGGTTCATCCGTTCGGGAGATATGGTGACAAACAGACACGTCAAACTTAACCTCCTCTTTTTGCGTTGGGCGTTAAAAAAACAATTCAAAGACCTATAAAAAATATAAGGATATTATTGTTAAATGTTTGGGGTATTGTTAATGGTCATTGTTGCTAATAAAAATGACAGGTAATTGCTTGTCACTCACTTAGTCGTGTGCTGCAGGCTCATCTATATTCATCTCTTTGTAATAAAAGGTATGGCGTATAACAACTTTCCTTTTCGTTCTCTATCATCAACAGGCTAATTCACGATGGTTGAAATATTATATTATTATAACATACTTATCTTGTACCGATTCGTAAATCTATGCTTATACAAATATTCTATGTAAAAATGTCATACGGTGTTTACTGGTGGATATCACAAAGTAGGTAAATGACATTTTGTCAATTGATTTGATGTTTATTTTAATAAAAGATCAAAATAGTGAATAGGCAAGCTGGTATGTTGCCTATAATAGGTTGCTTGATTCTCGCTCTTTTTAAATCCCGAAATGTTTGATGAAAATCGTAAGCCGTTGGTCCTGGAAGTTGAAATTGGGGAAGAATAACCGAATGTCTGCAAATATACTCGAGTGGGGTCTCAAATGGAAGCTTACTGAAAGATAATATTGATGACTTGATCGACAGTGTAATTAATAATGTTATAACCTTCGGGTGTTTTTCAAAATTTTTAATTTTATGTTATTAATGTATCATGCGTCTATTTATAAAATGTCATTGATATATTATTCAATGTGGGAGTGAAATGAAACGAAGGTATTTTGTCGTATTTAGGTCATTCACGCAACTTTCTGCGCATAATTGTAAAATGATATTTCTTGTTCATTGAATCTACATCATAAACTTCGGCAAAGTAACGCCTATTTATATTCGATACTAACAATTTAACAGCAATCTTTGTACAGCTGCTTGCCAGAACTGGGGCGACACAAAACATGGCCGTTAATGTCTTTAATATCTTCGATCTGAAATGTATTGTGTGCAATAAATTTCGCGTCCGCCAAGTGTGCCATGAAAATCTAAAGCTGCTGAAATATATTCCTCTAGTAAACGAAAAAAAAGTGTGTGTCAGCATGCATGTTTCAATACTCACGCCTGAAAAGTGAAAGGAGGAGCAGAGCGCGGCAGCGCACGGTGAAAGGTGCGCAGAATAGGTTGCGCACAAAAACTTAACGCTGTCATTCGTTCATCGAATTTTAGTTCCCATATTTTTTTCATACCGGGGGCAATATAATATGAAAAATCGATTCTTAAGGAGTAAGCTCCAAAAATCGAAAATTCTCATTTTGGTTATTCTATGAATAATAAACATTATTATCAGTCTAATGTCACGACAGCTGGCTTATTCACTATTTTGGTCTTTATTATTAATTATCAATCTATTAAAATAAACATCAAATCAATTGGCAAAATGTCATTTACCTACTGTGTAATAACCACCAGTAAGCACCGGATGACTACTGTTACATAGAATTTCAATTTTGTATACGTTAAAGTTTACAGGCTAACTTTGACGTATACAAAATTGAGATTCTAGGCAGGCAACACTCCTATAGACTATAGTCAAGCAAGCTCTTCACATTAATAATTAATTTGTTCATAATATAGGGAATATTCACTTGAACAATAAATACTTAAATAATAATCAAGCAAAAATACCAATGTATTTTCATGACCTTTAATTTTTTTTAAAAGGACTTAGCTTGCTTGCTCTTACTGGACGTACAATGACGTCAGCCAGTCAGTGAGTTATCCTTTTAGTTGTATTTCATTTAGAACCAGAAAATAAATGGTAGGGAATGACTAAAACTTTTTACTCACAAACGTGCTTTATTGGTCAAAACACCGCTCTGCAATAAATTTTAAAACAGCAGTTTTCCTCATTTGCATACTAAAATTCATTTCACCTCTAGAGAAATTAACAGAAATGGCTGTACTTAATCCAATGCGAACAGTTAATTTTGAGACGAATTTATGTTGCAAAATAAAATACCAATGCGTAAGGCTAGATTATTATTAATTCGTTTGAATTTACAAGCACTTCTATGACGCCGAGTTTGTCTCCTTTAGCCCTCATTCGCCCGAGAGTTTTATTAAAAAGGCGTTCAAATACACCAAATGCATTTCCAAGTAGGTATATTATGTTCGCACGACAGAGTTTTTAAAACACAACGCTTTTTTATCGAGCAGCATTTTCAATTTTGGGCGTTGGAAATAGACCATATTCCACTTTATAGTACGCGCTACGGCTGCCAACGCTGGGTCTTAACGCATCGCTTTTTTAAGCCCTCATTCGCACGAGAGCTTTTTTAAAGGACGTTAAAAAAGCATTCAACTATAGTATGAAGTTAAATTAAGGCCTAATTCCAACGCCCACTGCAAAAAAATGCAACACTGCTCGAAAAAAAGCGTCGTGCTGTTAGTTTCGGCTTCTCGGTGTTTATAAAAAAAAAACACTTTGTTAACTGAAACTGAGTTTTATTGTTTATAATTTAACTATAGTTCAAAATACGACAACAAACTCTATTACTATGGATCACTACGTTTCGCGACTCGCGAGGACCTGCAAAGGGTCTATAGGCGGCTAGTATTATCAGGGGCTTTGCCTTGTTACTTAGTCCAGACCGGCGGGCATAAACCAGGTCCGTAGCTGGACAGCAATTCGGCTAATCACCAGAACGACTGACTGTTTAGAGGCAGAGCTACGGTTTATAAAGCATATATATTGCTGACAGAACATTTATATCTGTGTCACAGCTCTGCATTATGAATATAGAATTTAGGGATGTAACAGTGCGAATGAGGGCTAAGGCTGAATTTACTGAGAAGAGTGCTTTAATTAGTAACTGATACGCATGTTTATTTATTATACTTCAGAGTAAGGCTTAGAACTACATTCAGAGTATCTGATGCTTGATCGAATCAGCAGGGTTTTTCTGTAATGTTTTTGTAACTCGCTAGAGCGAGTTTCGCTTTCACCTATACTATATCTCTCTGTCTAACTCTTAACTCTTTCGCGAGTTAAATATACAAAACATTGTTACAGAAATAAGAAAATCCGCCGAAGTAAATTTAGCTAATGACTTGTAAAAATGTGAAGTGACAATGGACGGGGCAAATAGCTCGAAAACTTTGTAGACGTTAGGGTCACAACATGCTGGAACGATGACCCCGCGGCAGAAAGCGCAATCTTGGTCGACTCTCCACCAGGTAGACGTAATGCGGTTTACAGGGAGCCGCTGGATGCAAGCGGCTCAAGATTTTTTGGAGTATACTCCTTAAGAATCGATTTTCATATATAGCCCCTGGTATGAAAAAAATATAAACAGTAAAATTCAATGAACAAATGACAGTGTTACTTTATTTGTGCGCAACCTATTCTGCGCACCTTTCACTTTTCAGGCGTAAATATTGAGACGTACCTACATATATGTAGACAGTCAACCTGAAAGTCGTGAGTCGGAGCTGACACACACTTTTTTTTTATTCTTTACAAGTTAGCCCTTGATGGATCTAAGATAGAAGCGGTATATATGTGTATAACTTGTTAGACGTAGGATGAAAATCCACACCCATTTCGGTTTCTACACGGCATAGATACCGGAACGCTAAATCATTTTTCGGTATGTCCTTGCCGGTAGGGTTATAACTAGCCACGGCCAAAGATCTTGGTGTTTAAAACTCCATACAAGAAACCAATGTCCAGCAGACCGTCCATCCATCGGCTGATTATAACGTTCCGTTTCTCACAAAAGAAGGTGCAAATCCCCGAAACTGTTCTAAGTTAAGTAAAAGCACAGTAGATATATTACAAGCAATGCAATGTGGTCGAAATGCGAGCTATACCTACGCAGCTCGTACGTGGGGTGATCGTGGGGTGAAGACCGTTGCGACTGTGCCGCGGTGACGAACGCAGTGTATTGGATTTTTTAATTATGACGACTAGGAAAAAAGTTATTATTTTTATAAAGTTTGATTAATATTTTGTATTCTAAAGGCATAATTTAATAAATATATATATAAATAAATGCTTCAATGATAAAATTGTGTAAATAGGTAAATGACGTAAACGTTAATATAATATTATTAAATAATTATTTATTAACTTCTTCATTTAGGTTGTTTTCTTTGATTATTATGTAATACATAGATTTAAATCTTATGACATGTATGTTTTGTATACCTGTATTTTAAGGTAATAAAGAAGTTACGTAAAGAAGTTGTTTGAATTTAACAACATTATTGTGTTGCTCATACTTTAATGTATTTGAATAAAAAAATCCAGATTTTTTTATTAAACTACTAGCGAACCCGGTCAATCTCAATTTGTTTTTTGTAGTTCCTTCCCTACATGCCAAGTCAGGGTCAATTTTTTATCGTCTATTCTATAGTGTGGGGGTATCGTTATCGGTATTTTTGTACATTACATAAGGGGTTAAAGTGCTAACATAATCTACGGAACCCTACACTGCGCGTGGCCCGGCACGCACTTGACCGATTTTTTATTATTTGGTCACCTAGTGTGGTGGTAATAGATAGATGGCATCACCAAAATAAATATATGAAGGTCCTTCAAGATCATTGATTAGTATCAGCCTTATTTAAATCTACCAATCAAAAAACAACACGCATTTTATTGATCACTTCCTATTTTACTACAATTTACAAAGTATTTTATTTGTTTATTTAAAAAAAAGTATATTTACAATCACATAACTAAATGGAAACACAAAGTTGGCAAATGTAATTAAAATGCTGGAGGCAGGCAGCCCTATCACATGTTTACGGAGCGCGCGGCTGTAGGTATTTATTTCAAAAATATGGCCGAGTTATTATACTGCTTGTAATATATCTACTGTGGTAAAAGTAACAGCCGAGTGAGTTATGAACAAAAACGATGAATATTCAAAACTCTGGTAATAAAAACACAATTAATTCAATTGCGTAATAGTAAAATGTTACGAGTAATACTTACTACTACACTAAAGATAAGAGTTCTAACAGAACGGTTGTGTTTCAACGTGAACGTATAATGTTATGGCACTTTTATCTATATCTATATATCTTTTGTTCCGCATTCTGAACAACCTCTTGTTTAGCAACTAGGTACTGTTACCTCACAATAAATCTGACAATTCTATGATGATAATCTTTTTTACGGTTCTGTACGTCAAAAAGAAAAATAGAACCCTTATAGGACCAATTAGGTGTTTTTTGTCTGACTAAACTTTTTTGCAGTTAATCGTGGAGTTATCAAGTTGTATCTGGTCTACAGTTTGGAGTAAAATTGTAGTTACATTTCAAAATATTTATTTGCAATGGACAATGGTTATGTTCACTAATGTAGATTAATTAATTGCAATTGTAATTGATTGCAAGATGTGTAGAAAGCTAAAGGGGTGTGGATTATAATCCTCCTCGTTACAAGATTGTAGTCAAGGGCCAACTTTTAAAAAATTAAAAAAAAAAAAAACAGAGTGCGTCTGAATCATTCGTATTGGATGTTCGAAAGTGAAACTCGTACTTAGACTGTTGTTTTCTTCTGAAGATCTTGAACAGATAGGAAGAACAGGCAGAAAAAAGCTACTAAAGCTTATTTTAAAGACTTATTAACGGCATAGTACGAATACGAATACTCGTATATTGAACTTGCACTTGCTAAGTATTGACATGATATTACAATGCATACATACATCTATAATGTTAAATTACTAATCACTAACTTTACTTCAGCGTGTTAAACTTAATGCAAACTATCAAGTTATTACATTGAATGTTCCCAAACATAACATCCATCTCTTAGATTACCAACTATGCATGTAACGAGCAATTTAACTTGCCATAAGCAATAATTGCTTAGTTAGTACATTCATAACAAGCATTTGATGTGCATGTGGCAATGGGAAGAGATTAGTGAGATTTATCTTAATTGTAAACAACGAACGAATCTCTCCTTTGTTGTTACATTAATAATACTTGATGTAACGACATCCTAAATAGGGCTTAAAATAAAGTTTGTTTTGGTTTGATTTCTATCATCCAGAAAAACAGATTTTGAATTTGTTGTTCTAACATGTGACACCTAAAGGCACCCAGATCGTCCATGGAAAACCATGGTGTTGTGCCTATAGCCACGCGGAAGTTTGTTTTAGTTTGATTTCTATCATCTAGAAAAATAGATTTTGAATTTGTTGTTCCAATATGTGGCACCTAGACCGTCCATGGCAAACCATGGAGCTATGCCTGTAGCCACGTGGCACATTGATTCTCTTGCTACGATCGCAACCACTTCGAAAATTAAAAAAAATGTATGGGTATGACATCGTTACCACACGTCACGTGATCATTTATCTGTTCCCATACATTTTTTTACTTTTCGAAGCGTTAGTATGTGTAGAACGATAATAATCGATGTGCCAAATGGTTACATGCCCTATAATGTTATTTTTTTATTGGATTGGAGATACCTATCTAAGTAACGTACTCGTATATTAAATTTAAACTCGGGAAACCAATCAAAACTGGGGAAATTTCCAATTCAGTTTTCAAGATTTTACATATGCAATATAAACCGCTGTGAGCCGTGATAGCCCAAAGGATATGACCTCTGCCTCCGATTCCGGAGGGTGTGGGTACGAATCCGGTCCGGGGCATGCAGCTCCAACTTATCAGTTGTGTGCATTTTAAGAAATTAAATATCTCGTGTCTCAATCGGTGAAGGAAACCTGCATACCAGAGAATTATCTTAATTCTCTGCGTGTGTGAAGTCTGCCAATCCGCATTGGGCCAGCGTGGTGGACTATTGGCCTAACCCCTCTCATTCTGAGAGGAGACTTGAGCTCAGCAGTGAGCCGAATATGGATTGATGACGACGATGCAATATAAACAAAAGCTCGAGTAGATACATAACCAAAAATCTAACGCGGCTATTACGGAAGCGAATAAGATATACCGATATATTTGTATATCTGTATGTACCGCCAGGTATCTGTATACCTGTATATACAGATACCTGTGGTAAATTCAATCACGTTCCCCATTCCTCGCCAAGCCAAACAAATTAAGACATCTCATTTCCATTCCGGGATTTGTTTTTTTAATATACACGCACACCGGGCTGAGTGATTTATTGTCGGGAAAAATCCCTTTCAGCTTTTTCTGTATTATGAACATGAAAGCAATTCATGATACGAACTTTAATTAACTTGTTTGTGTCAGTACTTTTATCACCCAAAAAGGTATGTAAGTCCTAAAATTGCCGTGTTCTTTGATAGATCCATAGAAAATTACAAAGATTTAGGTACTAATAGGTAGGTATAATATGGCATATTAGAAGTAGATTGTTTTGACGGCCTCCGTGGCGCAGTGATATGCGCGGTGGATTTACAAAACGGAGGTCCTGGGTTCGAGCCCCGGCTGCGCAGATTGAGATTTTTTTTAATTAGTCCAGGTGTGGCTGGTGGGAGGCTTCGGAAGTGGCTAGTTACCACCCTACCGGCAAAGACGTACCGCCAAGCGATTTTGCGTTCCGGTACGATGCCGTGTAGAAACCAAAAGGGGTGTGCATTTTCATCCTCCTCCTAACAAGTTAGCCCGCTTCCATCTCAGACTGCATCATCACTTACCGTCAGGTGAGATTGTAGTCAAGGGCTAACTTGTAAAGAATAAAAAAAATAGTAAAAGAACTTGTCGGGAAAATACTACCATCAAGGATACTTCAGCCGCTAATCAGCATCGATATTTTTTTTCTGATTGTGTAAGTGCCTGTTAATTGGAACCTGGGGACCGGCGTCACCTGGGTTTTCGGGCGAGCGCAGAAGCATCGTCTGATGGGGCCCGAAGACAGAAGCAGAAGATGTGGACGGAACGACTCTCTAAGGGCGTCTCCTTTGAGACTCTGACCTGTCAGCATTGCTGTATTCAGGCAGATCCAGCCCTCGCAAATGCTTCTGATAGGCACCCAAAAATAGGCCGAATCAACTTAATTATCGTCTATGACTAACGATGCGACTAGCGATGCGTTCCGAATTACGCACGATTCAATGATTTAATTTTTATTATTATTACTAGCGGACGCCCGCGACTTCGTCCGCGTGGAATTAGTATTTAGGAAATAGGAAATAGTTTTTCACAAATCCCTCGGGAACAATGGATTTTTCCAAAAGAATTTTAGGATAAAAAGTAGCCTATGAGTTAATCCATGCGATAATATATCTCAATACCAAATTTCAGCTAATTCGGTTAAGTAGTGGAGGCGTGAAAGAGTAACAAACATTCATATCATTAAAATCATCAGTTTTCGCAAATCTCGCAAATTTTAGCCAAATAGCTTCAGTAGTAGCGGCGTTAAAGAGTAACAAACATCCAAACATCCATACAAACTTTCGCGTTTATAATATTAGTAGGATAGGACCATGAAATTTGAAAGTGACAAGATCTATTGGCCGTTCCCATCGAGTCGGCCCAGCCGAAGATCGAACCCAGGATCTCCGTCTTGTAAATCCACCGCACATACCACTGCACCACGGAGGCCGTCAAACTCAAATATTAGTACAAAAAAACTAAATACAGTCAGTATCATAGTAATCTGTCCATTATTTTGCTAACGTGGGAGCATTCTCACGGATGTAAAAACTTATATTCATGCAAATCATTATCTAAATAATAAGTAAGGCCCTAGCAGCTCGGCTATATTGTGGCCCTTCCGGGCTGCTAGATGCTCTAATAAATTAATATAATTGTGATACTTTGAAGAAGAATAGAGCCGTGACCGGATTCGAACCCACTCCCTCCGGAATCGGAGGCAGAGGTCATATCCACTGTAGCCCAGTGGATATGACCTCTGCCTCCGATTCCGGAGGGAGTAGGTTCGAATCCGGTCCGGGGCATGCACCTCCAAGTTTTCAGTTGTGTGCATTTTAAGAAATTAAATATCACGTGTGTCAAACGGTGAAGGAAAACATCGTGAGGAAACCTGCATACCAGAGAATTTCTTAATTCTCTGCGTGTGTGAAGTCTGCCAAATCGCATTGGGCCAGCGTGGTGGACTATTGGCCTAACCCCTCTCATTCTGAGAGGAGACTCGAGCTCAGCAGTGAGTCGTATAGGGGTTGATAACGACTTAAAAGTGCTTTTAGCTTTAGATATCTTACCTTATCAGCCGATAGACGTCCACTGCTGGATATAGGCCTCTTGGATAGACCTCCAAGCACAACGATCTCGAGCCGCCAGCATCCAGCGACTCCCTGCAACCCGCTTGATATCTTCGGTCCACCTAGTGAGGGGTCGACCAATTGTGCTTTCCGGTGCCATTCTAGCACCTTGGGTTCCCAACGTCCATCGGCTCTTCGAATTATGCCTGCCCATTTCCACTTCAGCTTCGCGACTCGCTGAGCTATGTCTGTGACTTTGGTTCGTTTGTGGATCTCCTCATTGCTGAGTCGATCACGAAGAGAAACTCCAAGCATAGCTCGCTCCATCGCCCGCTGAGTAACTTTGAGCCTTCTAATAAGGCCCATAGTCAGCGACCAAGTCTCGGATCCGTAGGTCATCACTGGCAACACGCATTGATCGAAGATAGCTTTAGATCATCACACTTATATTATAAAGGCAAAAGTTTGTGTGTAAATGTATGTGTGTTAGGAAGGACACAAGAAGAATATGAGAGGAAGGCCAAAAATTAGATGGTTGAAACGAATGATAGAAGCGAATGGAAGAGATTCACATATTTTACCGATCCCACTTAGTGGATGAAAAGGAGGTTGGTTTAAGTGTGTTTGTGTGTTTGTCACTCCTTTGTACAACAACTATAGAACCAATTTGGCTGAAATTCGGAACAAGGATTATTCTGTATTAACACATAGGTTAATCCAGGCACCCTGCACATTATTCATCCCGGAAAATCTGGTGGTTCCCGCCGGATTTGAGAAAAACTGTTTAATGAAAAAACGTTTAATGCGAACGGAGCCGCGGGCGCTATTATGATTCATAGACAAACATTATATCAACAATACCTACTTGTAAATGTAAATAAAAGTCAGCAAAAGTTACATTCCTGTATAGTTATGTTTAGTTTCAACAAAGTCAGCAAATCATCAAAACCAAAGTTACCTTCCTATATTTTCTGCTTAGCTTATGGTAACTTGAGTTTCTTACATAATACAATGCATTGTTTTGTTTAAAAGTCATGAGCGATCGACCTGAATATGGTGACAGAGGCCGAACGGGGTCACGCGGCGGCATGGGCTCGTCACAGTCTTTGATGTGCCGCCGCCTCAGACCAAATACATATGGACTAGTATCCTACCCAAATTCACCAACAAAATTGTCAGTTGTTTTTTGATGGGATAAGGTAAACTCACACATCAAAAATATTTAACACCAATAATACACACAAGTATTTTATTCTCAATACACACACATGTAATTTTTACACAGATTTTATAACACATCGCTTAGACTCGTTAAACAGAATATTTAATTGAACGATGTTTTTCTGTTCCGGCTGAAGAAACAATTCTTTTTAAATATTGTTTTTATTAGGAATTAGATATAATCAAGTTAGAAATACTTACAAATGAAACGTTACTTCATATTTTAGTAAACTAGAAGTCGTTGGCCGTTGACCTAAGGGAGCTCTTTACACGATGAAAACTATTACAACGCGCGTTAGATCGTTGATCTTATACTCTGACCGATGGGTAACCATATAACTTGTCTGAGGCCGCCGCCGATGTACGTTCAGAGAAGATAATATAATGATGTACAGTCAGACAAATAATGGGGCATTATAATCCTAAATGGGTCTTTATACTTTAATACGCAATCATTTTAGGTTATTAAGTGGATTTGGATCTCTATGGCTTCGCTCAAATGATTTTCATGTAATACCTACATGGGTCACCTTGTCTGTCTGTTATGTTTGTCTGTAGGTATATCCGTCAGTGGTCTGTAAAATTCTCATTCTGCATCATTAATTTTTAACTACTTCATTGCGATCTTAACTATAAAAAAATTCATGACGGAGTAGACTGTAAAATCACCCTTAAAAAGTACGGAATAATAAAATACAATTACAATTTTTATATGTAGGCACACGTTAATTATAATTTAATGAATTTGTGTATGGATGAGTGTGTAACTTCCTTTTTAGTTTATGCTATAAATATAAACGAAAAAAATAATACATCGAATAGAGATAAACCTAACACACCAGCAGTCCAAATCTAGTCCCACGCATATCACAATAAATTGCATAAGCAATTTGTCCTAGTTAAAAGAAGCCAAGACCAGACGTAGGCTAAACGTCTCCGCCTAGGTAATGGCTGACCTAAAAACGTGACATCTCATCTCCGAGTAGCTGCAGGCTTACCGATTGAGAGCTGGGGATTAAGAAACCACTTTGTGAACTGCGAACTTTGCAGAAAGGCTTAAGAAAAGTAGGGTCGTTACTCTATTGAGAAAATGCTTACTTGTATTACATACATAATTTTGCTTAGGTATTTATATTATTTATTAATAACCGTAGTTTATTTTAGTGTTTATTGTTTTATTAGCGGACGCCCGCGACTTCGTCCGCGTGGAATACAGTTTTCCATTCCATGGATTTTTCTGCGATGAAAAAGCCTATGTGTTAATCCAGAGTGAAATCTATTTCCATTCCAAATTTCAGCCAAATCTCTATAGTAGCCGCAACGTAAAGGAGGAACAAACATACACACACACACAAACTTTTGCCTTTATAATATTAGTGTGATTTTCATTGTTTAATATCTTTCGGGTCATGCAACTGCAAGCCTCTCAACTCAAGAACTTCAGTCTGATTATTATATTGTAAAATCTAATTAAAAATACTCATATACCATACCGACTGAGTGAATGGCTATTTGACCAACTGACTGACTGGCCAGCTGGCCTATTCACTAATTTGTTCTCTAATAACAACCACACATAAAAAATCAATTCAACTGCCAAATCATCTACCTACTGTATGATATTCACGAAAGGTTATAAGTAAGCGCCGGATGTCATTTGTTACATAGCATCTCAATTTCGTATACATATAAATCAAGTAACAAATAAAGTACATATAAATCAAGACAAAGTTAGTGAATTAGCAGACTAAATGACTGATTAATTGACTCTGACTGGAGCATAAGACTCTGTAAATTCAAAAAACGTCCACGAAATCTTTCGGCTAGGAAGTGATAAAAGCGAGAAAAGATGTATGAAAATGTTGTTTAAATTTAACTTATGACATAAAAATCGGTATTGTGGTTAAAGAAAATTAGTATTTGCCTGTAGCATCCACTGTACATTTAGCCATAGGAAGTAAATCTGACGAGAAGTCTGATTTTCTTCTTCTTCTTCCTTCTGGGTTGTTTCCGCACTTAGCCATGTGATTGGCCGTTTTACGTAGGTCCTTCGGTGTAAGTAGTAAGTAAGAATTCACTCCATCCAGTCGAGCTCGCTCCAGAAGCTAAGCAGGACGCCCAGGTCGCCGATAGCATGGCAGAGTAAAGTTAGAGAAATCTGATTTTACGTGAATGAAGTCTCAAGCAAACACTAACGGATAGGTACATAAGGACTACTATGGTGATTTCTTGCCATATCGCTATGCAAAATCAGCTCTCTAAGATGTAACAAAGATTGCAAGTGCTTATAAATCTCCTCACGTATGACAGAGAAACGTATCCATGCGATCCCACGCATATTGTTGTTCGTAGCGTTATAACAATTTTATAACTGGAGTTTGTGAGTTCCGAATTCGTCGTTCGTTTTGAAGACCTCAAAGTTCATTTAGAATCATTACTTTTAATTATTTTTTTTTACTAAGAATATTTGCCATATCTTTTTAAATATGACCAATACGAGTATTCCCTGGATGCAGGTGGCTCAGTATCGTGATGTTTGGAAGTCCCTACAAAAGGCCTATGTCCTGCAGTGGACGTCCATCGGCTGATATGATGATGATGATGAGTATTCCCCTCCAACTAGTCGGGAATAATGCCGTACCCAATCCTAATACAGTCTGTATTAGGATTGGGTACGGCAATAGACCAACGGGGCGGGGATCGAACCACCACCCTGATGATGAGTCTGACCGCTCTTACCGTTGAGCTATTGAGGTTATTATTGTAAATATATGGATCACCATAAATTTATATTAATTTAAAAGGTAGTAAACCTAATGATAATTTTAAGTGAGTTTACGACTTTAGGTATAAACTTAAAGTCATAAACTTGAAACTAAAGCTATGAGGGTTCCAAACGCAACTAGCCTGAGAAGAAGCTCACAACAAACTCAACTATTGTATTTTTCTTCTGTAATCTATAGTAATATTATAAAGAAGATATATATTGTGAGATTATCGCCGGGTTATCACTGGATCTACAGAACCAATTTTGAAAATTATTTTAATAGAAAAAATACGTTATTTATTAATGTCATTATTTATACAGAAACGGGAACCACGCGAGCGGGGCGTCTTCTAGTCCGTCTTAAATAAAGACAAATTATTGAAAGAAAGTATTTTTTTTAAATGCTTGTCGAGTTCAAACAACCAATAAATCACAATTAACTGATTCGTCTAACCAATAAGCTGCTGTTACAGTGTTATATCATTCGCGCCCTTAATTTCTATTCCGCCTGCCCTAGCCCTCGGGGTCATTGACCGACGAAGTGGGTCACGCCTTGCCTATATATAGAGCCACTTGGTTTGACGGACTGCCCGTTACGCAAGCTAGGAAACTATAAGTTGCTATTTAATAGGCCAAGAGACAGGCGTAAGATTTCCGTTGCGAGTGTAAAACGGACAAGTCCTGCGAATAGATTCGAGCATTATTTGCCTCTCTCTTTGCTCTGCCAATTAGATTACTATAATTAATGTATGGTTTTTGAATAAGTGCTGCTGGCCTATTCACTATTTTTGTCTTTATTATCAACCTATTAAAATAAACATTAAATCAATTGACAAAATGTCATTTACTTACCATTTTCACAATCTCAATTTTGTATAGTATGTCAACTGTCAAAGATAGTGAATAAGCCTGCAAGAGGTTTAGATATGAGCAATGAATTACAAAATTGTGTTCGATTGTGTGAAAAAAACAACGGATTCGTTCTGGGTGTGTATACAAGTTTATCGTTGTAGTTGGGGTTTGTTAATATTTTTAGAGACGCTGATAAATTGAAATAAAAATTACCATTGTATTGTATCATTTAACAATAGGACATCTATGCAATTCGCAAGGCGGTAGAATAAGGTAACACAAAGAGTAACACTTATTCTGGTTTGTGTAGAATAGATTTTATGGAGCTGGTAGTGTCAAGTCACTTGTGAATTTATTGCGTTGACCGATCTTTGCGTAACTACACAAGTGTTTGTTATGGCCGCTGCAACACATCTGTTGATGTTCTATTCATTGACAAATAAGGAATATTGGTTAACAGTGACTCACAAAGTAATCAAAACTCGAAATTCGAATTTATTTCAAGTAGACTTAGTTTACATTCATTTTTGAAAGGTTAGGTTTATCTCTCTATAGTTACTGTACCTGCAGGCTAATTCACTATCTTTGACGTATGCTAATTGACCTATATACTTATACGAAAGAAAAGATTTTATATAACAAATATTATCCGGTGCTTACTGGTGGAAATCAACCGGGTATAGGTAAATAACATTTTGCCAATTGGTTTGATGTTTATTTTAATAATTTGATAATAAAGACCAAAATGGTGAATAAGCTAGCTAGACTGGTTTAAAAAACGAAACTAGTATTAAAAAAGTGCTCAGAAGTTGCTAAATTCTGTTTTCTAAGGGTGTCTACGGTTCGACTCCCGTCCGTTGGACTACTGTCATAACTACTCTTAGCACAAGGTTTTTGCTTAGTTGGACAAGGGAGGGCAATATTAGCCATATTTAAAAAATTGATTAGCTAAATATGATAAGCGGAAGCCGTTCGAATAGCCTATGTTAAACCAGGGTTGACGGAGTAACTATTAACTATACTAACACATTCGCCTTTATAACATTAATATCATATAGGCACCTATATTAAAAAAAAAAGATAATCTAAAATTCTAAAGAAAAGACAAAGGAAAATCATTCTCAAAATCCATTGTAAAATTACAACGAGGCAAAAGAGATCGAAACGGACTTCCTTGTGCACGTTCGCGTCATCATCAGTGAAATAGGACAATAGGAGTAAGAACTAGAGCGGGCGGTCATCAAATCGTCTACTTATTTATAGGGCAAAAAGAGCTACTTTTATTACTAGGATGTACGAGTAGAGTCAATGTACTAATTTAACGCTAATTTCAGGCCAAATATTTTTTTACGCTTTGGTCCCCGCCGCTTAAATATTTTATTGGTTAATAGTATAAAAGTTTTAGGAACCTAAAATTATGATATACTCGTAAATACGCCCAATTTATCCGGTCCAATTAAATTAATCAGTACTAACCTGCACTACTGGACTATGTAAACGCTGGGAGCTTGTATAACTCAAATAGTGTTTTATCTAGATTCTAGAAAACAGTATCAAGTATCTATTTTACTGTCACAGATAACTAATTAACTTAAGGTAGCATTCGGTTCTTGGCAACCACAATTTGCGACCGCGACCGGGTCGCATGATCCACTGCTTAGTGTCTATGCTAATATTATAAAACTGAAGAGTTTGTTTGTTTGTTTGATTGAACGCGCCAATCTCAGGAACTACTGGTCCGATTTGAAAAATTGTTTCAGTGTTAGTTAGTTCCCGTAGCAATATTATCCCCATATTCCTACGGTAACGGGAACCACGCGGGTGAAACCGCGCCGTCAGCTAGTGAATTTATATAGCACACTAAACAAATCCCAAAACCGCGTCGCGCGACTGGTAGGCGTGGAGCAGTGGGTCGTACAACCGGTCGCCGTCGCAGGTCGCGGTTGCCAAGAACCGAATGCTACCTTTACGAAGCGAACGTATCCTCTTGAAACAGCTACGAGTAGTTACTTTGTACATTATATTATATTGTTCCAGGAAATACTTGTAGCATCCCTATCAAGTAAATGGAACAGTAACAGCTAATTGCCAAAGCAGGAAGTCGATTTGGTTCCTTTGTCTACCGCGAGAGAGCGAACGACATACCTGCGCAATCTATATTATGTCCTTTTAAAGTAACATGCGTACTGTCTGGTATTTCAAATATTAATATGTCGTTTTATTATTAAATCTTAATTATTTATATAAGTATATCTATTGAATGTTAACCAATTTAAGCGCCTCACATGCTATAAGTCTTTGTCTTTAACATTCTTTTACGTCTACAAAATCTGCGTGTACGAGTCATTATCATCATCATCATCATTAACAACCCATATTCGGCTCACTGTTGAGCACGAGTCTCCTGTCAGTATGAGAGGGGTTAAGCCTTAGTCCACCACGCTGGCTAAATGCGGATTGGCAGACGTAGAGAATTAAATACAATCTCAGGGATGTAGGTTTCCTCACGATGTTTTTCCTACACCGTTGCGTATTTTTTTTAATATTGTAGATTTTAGTTTATCACATTCGTATAGAAATTCAAATAGGTTGAGTTATTCGTATTAGCGTGTTGCAAGCCAGGTGGGTCCAAGTTCCATATTATCCCCTCTGCTATAAGGAGGGAGGTCTAGCTAAGCTAGCTAGTAAGCTGTTATAATAAACTGGTAATGACTACTCTACTCCAGTACCGCAATGACCTGCTAAAATATTTCTTGACAATCAGACATAGTGACGTCCCATTACACCGACCACGACCACGATTGAACACCGGAAACTACATTATGTATACCGTAACCGGAAATGGACCACCCGCGGGACGCGCGTGACCACAACTCCGTTTACACCTTGACACAGATACAAAATAAACACACCGGGAGACTTGTATTTATATCCATGTTACACGGAAAATATGAAAATACGGCGGCCACGAGAAAATGAAAGGTTATTTTGTTCAGGGATTGCATTGTTTTAGTTTTCAGGAAGGTTGTTTTTGTTTTATTGTGTGTTTCTTTGTATGAGAGCACATCGGTATCTCTATGCGATCTTGTGAAGAGAAATGTTATTTTAAATGTCGACCAATGACGGCGGAGTAATCCCATCTCTTTTGTCCGAACATGAAAGACATGAGAGCATATTTCCGATTGCACCGCTATTGGTATATTTCTATTTACATTGTTGGGAAAGCTTAGGCCTTATACCCACCAAGCTACTGTGACAGTTGGCAGGGTTGTAATGTTTTATTCTATAACAGTTATTATAGCATTGGTTGTCCCGTTTGTTATATATCTAACTATAAACTATAAGTATTAATATTGATCTAATGTGTGCACCTGTGCTTACTTGTGCACTATAATATCTTTTGTGTATATGGTTATTCTTAACTAATATTATAAAGCTGAAGAGTTTGTTTGATTAAACGCGCTAATCTTAGGACCTACCTAACCTAACCTACTGGTCCGATTTGAAAAATTCTTTCAGTGTTAGATAGCCCATTTATCGAAGAAGGCTATAATATTATGTTATCCTTGTATTCCTACGGGAACGGGAATCACGCGGATAAAACCGCGCGGCGTCAGCTAGTTTCAAAATAAGATTGGCCGCCGAAAAAAAAAGAATTCGGCCGGGAGAATACGAGTATTATTATATTTATTAAAGGGTCTAGTTAAAGATGTAGTTGACTGTTAAAATATGTTATCGAACTATCCATCTACTGATGGTAGTCGTAATAGGTAAAATATTATATTCTCGTTGCTTTCTAACATCAAAGCGCCATCAAAACATCATTATAATAGTAGAAACCGTCCCCAGGTGCCGCGCGAAAGTTTCAAGCACATCGTGAAGGCGTGCGAGTGTCCCCTCTACTGGAAGATGCCGCTGTTCCTCGCCACGCAGCAGAACCTCAACGCGTCTGTGGACGGACACAAGTTCATTGACTTTTGGAGAGAGTAAGTATCCAGACTTTTGAAAAAGGAATTAATGTTCGGTAAAATTAAAAAAAAATCAGTCGATTAAGTTTTGAATAAAGAATATACGTGAGGTTAGTTTTTGAAACAAGAAACAATGGCAGGTTAATTAAAAAAAAAAAAAGAATTAACGTTTGACGTTCTTCTGTTCCTCTCCACAAAGTAGAGCTTCAACGCGTCTTTGGACGGACACAAGTTCATTGATTTTTTAAAGAGAGTAAGACCCGAGTTCACGGAATTTCATTTAAACGGCGTTTACAGAACCAGCCCGTCAAATATTAAACATAGTTTGAACAAGGAGCGTTTTTTTCCTGTTCACCAGACGCTTTTTCACATTGGTTTGTAAACCGAGCGATGGAGAACGACGAGTGAACGATTTATGAACAATTTATTTATTATCTATAACAGCATTGCCAACTTGCGAGGAATTCCCCAAATGGTGGGGATTTTTTGGGGAATTGCGATATGTTCTTTCCCCAATTTGGGGAGTTTTTGCTTCGATTTGTAGGGATTTAGAAAAATACGTATTGGCAACACCGATTTATTATGTACCATGTCAAATTGACAAATATTTGTCATTTTGTTATATTTTTTCGTTTGGAAATCGAAGCTGGCAGCATCCAGTGGCATAAAACCTCAAAGCTAGGAAGTGATTTATTTATGAGAGAAAATGAATTATTTCTGAAATGAAATATACTCTTTTATAATTTTACGGGTCCTTTGCATTTAGGTAGTTGAGAGAGTAATCTTCGCAAAACTTGCGAGCGTTACAAGAACATAATATCTGTCAAAGACATCTTAACCGGGGTATGCACGCTCGGTTAAGATAAACGCCCGATTTACGTCCTTAACCGGCATATGGGCTGTGGTGAACAGGAAATTTGGACTTAACGGCGTTTAACTTATTTAAACGGTTGATTATGTTTAAACGAGTGTCGGTGAACTCGAACCTAAGTATCTAGAATTTTGAAAAAAGAATTAACGTTCGGTAAAATTAAAAAAAAAACAGTCTATTAAGTTTTGAATAAAGAATATACGTGAGGTTACTTTTAAAAAAAGAAACAATAGCACAAGAAATAAAGGCAGGTTAATATAACAAAAAGAATTACCGTTCGACGTTTTTAGGAAAGTTTAGTTAATATTATAGAACTTGACTATGAACAATCACGCTCTGAAATTAATATGTTCTGTGTAATATTCTTTTGTAATTGAAAATACATAAAATGTATTCAATATTCGCGAGTGTCCTCTTTACTGGAATATGTCTCTGATCGCCACACAGCATAACCTCAATGCGTCTGTGGACGGACACAAGTTTATTGATTTTTGGAGAGAGTAAATATCCAGACTTTTGAAAAAGGAATTAACGTTCGGTACAATTTAAAACAAAATTACAGTCGATTAAGTTTTGAATAAAGAATATTCGTGAGGTTAGTTTAAAAAAAAACAATGGCAGGATCATTTTTGAAAAAAGAATTAAGGTTCGACGTTCATAAAAAAGTCTTGTTAATAAAGAACCTGACTATGAACAATCACGCTCTAAAAAATATGCTCTATGACAATATTCTTTTGAAATTGAAAATGAGTAAAATCTTTTCAATATTTGCCAATGTCCTCTTTGCTGAAAAATGCCTCTGACTGTCACAGAACAGAACCATAACGATTCTGTGGACGGACACAAGTTGATTGGTTTTTGGAGAGAATCCAGACTTTTGAAAAAGGTATTAACAATCGGTAATAAATAAATTAGTCGTTTAACTTTTTAAAAACGAATTATCGTTAGGATAATTTTTGAAAAAAGATTTCATGTCAGGTGTCGGAAAGGTTTTGTTTAATATTATAAAACCTAACTAAAAAATCACGCTGTTAGTTTTGCCCATGCAGTTTCCGTTCCCATGGAAATACCAATGGGAAATACAGTCTCCAGAGCTGCAGCGTATATCCCTCAGACGAAAACACAGCAAAGCGACAGAAATAAACATGGCGGTTCTAGGACTAAATCTAGAGTACAAAACTACTAGGTACTAAAAAACATACATCAAAGTAAAAGAATATTATTTCAGGTTTTTAAGTGTATCTTTTGATCTATCATGATCTATTATTAAATGTTACGTTTTCATATAACTTTCACTTTTAAATGTTTAACTTTTTAGTTGCTCTTTGCCTTTGGCTTTATCCGTACATGAATTAAAGTTAATGAACAGTATGAATGTGATAAACTTTGACGATCAATTTGTTTAAATATAACTTATGATTAGTGGCTTGTGGTACTACATCGGGTAAAAGTTAATCCAACCACGAAGTAATCGCAGCACAGCTGACTATATGATTTACGACAGTTTCAAAACAAGTTGGTGGAATGATTAATAACTATTGGGTATAAACTATTTTTAGGGTTCTGTACCTCAATAGGAAAATTTAGAACAATTATATTATCTTTTTTTTTATTCTTTACAAGTTCGCCCTTGACTACAATCTCACCTGATGGTAAGTGATGATGCAGTCTAAGATGGAAGCGGGCTAACTTGTTAGGAGGCGGATGAAAATCGGTCTTTCGGTTTCTACACGGCATCGTACCAGAACGCTAAATCGCTTGGCGGTACGTCTTTGCCGATAGGGTGGTAACTAGCCACGGCCGAAGCCTCCCACCAGACTACGATCTACGGATCACTTTATTGTCTTTTAAGATCTTTTATCTGAGGAAAGCGTGGAGATATCGAGTTGAAATTACCATAATACTATTCGTCTATATTATATATTGTCTACGGCCCCTTGAAGCTGTGAAAAAATCAAACTTTCATAAAGTAAAAAAAGATACGGCCGTTTATGCCACATAAACGTATATTACGACACTCTCAGTTTCAAGGGAATCAAAGTTTAGGGTTACTAGGGTTCTAGTTCATTGACCTAGGACTATGTTTGAAAAATAATACTGTCTACAAATGTATAGAAACACTAAAAACTATATATTATAATTAAATCATATAAAAAAGGGTATTTATTCAAAGTACCTACTCAAGTAGGTATAACTACAGTACCTACCTACTAGTAGAAGATCCGAATTAGAAACAACCTTTACCATCCATCCGTTCGTATCCATCCGTTTAATGGATGAAAAGAATTTTATATCAAATTATTATTATCCATTAATAACTATCGTTAATGCTTAGCCAGGAGTTTTTGAGGCACGCGACATTTTTTTACCATACTAATTTTGATATAAAAAAAAAATTCATCCATTAAACACATGGGTAAAGGTTGTTTCTAATACGGATTTTAGACTATACTGAAACAACGGAGGACGAATCCGACTCGCAACAAATTGTCCTTTTTGTTACAACTAGTATCCTGTTTTTCCATACCTTTATTATTAACATCTGATAATGGTTGTTAATGAATTTGACCTCTGCCTCCGCATCCAGAGGGGGTGGGCTTGAATCCGGTTCCGGGGCATGCACCTCCAACTTTTCAGTTGTGCATTTTAAGAAATTAAATATCAGGTGTCTCAAACGGTGTAGGAAAAACATCGTGAGGAAACCTGCATACCAGAGAATTTTTCTTAATTCTCTGCGTGTGTGAAGTCCGCCAATCCGCATTGGGCCACCGTGGTGGACTATTGGCCTAACCCCTCTCATTCTGAGAGGAGACTCGAGCTCAGCAGTGAGCCGAATAATAAAGCCGGGTTGATAATGATGAATGATGAAACCTTTTTACCAGGATGATATCCCAATGCCACGACGAGGCGTCCCGGTTCGTGTACGTGCTGACGAGGGGCAAGAGCAGCACGCTGACGCCGGAGGACTTCGTGCCGCTGGTGCAAGACGTGGTGGACACACACCCCGGCCTGTCGTTCCTCAAGGAAGCCACCGAGTTCCACTCCCGATATGTTCATACTGTGAGTAAATACGAGTACCTATACAGCTCGTTATGTACCTACTGTTTACCAACAAACAAATTAATAATGGGGGTACATATTGTTTATCGGATCATCGCCGGAATGTTGTCAGTTGGTCGGTATTTATAGAATACTATCGAACCTGGTCAAGCTTCGCTTTGACTTATGTGCACTTCTTCCCTATCCCTACCGTACCCTACCCTACTCCTACCCTAACCTACCCCTTAATAACCATTTTAGACGAAAAATTGCTAACTTTTTTCCAACAGGATTTATTCCTTGCTGCAGCAGGATCTTGATCCAGGATTGTCGCTTCAATGGACAGTTTTTACTTTACGTTTCGAACATTTTAAAACCTTTTTTCAAGCCTTTTTATTTTCCTTTAAACAAATCAAATAAATCTTTTTCTACTTCCAGGTGATCGCTAGGATATTTTACTGCGTGAACCGATCGTGGTCCGGAAGGATATCAATACCCGAACTCAGAAGATCGAATCTCCTTCAAGTTATACAACTTTTGGAAGACGAGGAAGATATCAACCAAGTTACGCAATACTTTAGGTGAGTTAACTTAGAAATCCATACTTGTAATAAATCTGTAGAGAGGTCAATTCTGTACATGAAATATATTTCCAAAATAACTATCAGGGGGTGATTAGTGATCGATACTGATGCCAAAAATGCAATCAGTAAAATTTTTGTTTGTCCGTCTGTCTGTATGTCCGTTATAGAAACAAAAACTACTCGACGGAATTTAACGAAACTTGGTACAATTATTCTTCCTACTCCTGGGCAGGCTATAGTAAACTTTTCATCACGCTACGATCAATCGACGTGAAGGGAAATGTCGGGAAAACGGGAGAAGTTACTTCATTTTTACAGCGATACTACTGTAAGGTCATGATCAAAGAGGTCTAAAGTCGCGGGCGTCCGCTAATATAGACATAAAATACCCTGTTGTGATATCGTGTGATAGTCTTCGCTTTATTTTGTGATTTTGTGTTTCCAGTTACGAGCATTTCTATGTGATTTACTGTAAATTCTGGGAGTTGGATAAGGACCACGATTTGTTCATTGACAAGCATGACCTCGCCAGACATAACGATCACGGTAAGTTGACACACGAAGTAAAGATCAGCGGACACTCGAATCCGATTTCTTTCCGTCATCCGTGAGAATACTTCTGCCTCGGATTCAAATAGAACATTATCCGCGCAGCTCTTTAAGTGTAGGGAGTTTTTTGCTTGCATTAAATTTACAAAACTTGAGTAAACTTTTATAGTGCGACATTTTCTTTAAAAGTGAAGTTTGTGCATACATTTATTCAATCTTTCGCACTTGTTTTCTTCGTTAACAATTAACAATAGTTTAATTGACAATAAAATGTGTATAAATAACAAAGCTTTTCGACGCTTATGTAACTTCTTGTTAGAAATGTATAAACAATGCCTCTGTCGTCTACACATTACTCTGTATTATTTGATAGGACATCTAATGTAGTTCCACTCTGTGCTCTCTCTCTTTATTCTCTTTCTCTTATCATTTCCAGCTCTCTCAAGTCGTATGATCGAGCGAGTGTTGTCCGGCTGCGTGACGCGAGGCAACCAGAATCGGTTGACCCCAGACGGCGAGCCTCGTATGTCATACACGGAGTTCGTGTGGTTCCTGCTAGCTGAGGAGGACAAGACTCACCCTACCGCTATTGAATACTGGTTCAGGTACACACAGTTCTTCCTTCGAGAGATCTGTCGATGAGATAAGACGATCTGCTATCTGGGAGGCTATTTTGTAACGATGTTTTGCAAACGGTTGTAAGACCTGTCGTGCTGTATGGATCATAATGTTGGGCGGTGAAGGGGACGGATAGTAAACGAATGCATGTGAACGAAATGCATATGTTGAGATGGATGTGTGGTGTGACAAGAATATATAAAATAAAGAATGAGTTTATAAGAGGAAGTCTAAAGGTGGCGCCAGTGACAATATGGACATGTAATGCGTAGGGAGGAATAGAAAAATGTTGAATGTGCAAGTGGAAGGACATAAGAGGAGAGGAAGGCCATAGAAGAGATGGTTGCATTGTGTGAAAGAGGACATGTGTGTAAAAGGAGTGGATGAAGAGTTGACGAGTAATAGAGACGAATGGAAAAGGTTGACATATTTTTCCGACCCCACTT
This sequence comes from Bicyclus anynana, assembly GCF_947172395.1. Lineage (NCBI taxonomy): Eukaryota > Metazoa > Arthropoda > Insecta > Lepidoptera > Nymphalidae > Bicyclus > Bicyclus anynana. The sequence continues at coordinate 5,504,189 of NC_069086.1, forward strand.
AAGTGGGATAAGGGTAAGGAGATGATGATAATGTTAAACTGTTCCAGGTGTATGGACGTTGACGGAGACGGGTACATCTCCATGTACGAGTTGGAATACTTCTACGAAGAGCAAATGCAGAGGATGGAGGCGATAGGCATAGAAACGCTGCCGTTCACTGATTGTTTGTGTCAAGTAAGAAAACATTTATATTAGTACTTCGACCTTCTCGATGCATAATTGAAAAGTACAAAAGGATTTATTAATGTGGTTATTGGTGAGGTTCGAACCGATACGGAACCATAGGTCGTGACCTAGTTCATGCAACGCAAATTAAACTGAGAAGTAATGATTTTAAATGACCTCGCCAGACTGATAAACTGATGGTAAACTGAGAAGACTTTGAACTCTAAATCATTCACTATCATGGCGGTGGTAACTGGTAATACTTTGTTGAGAGAGCTAGCATGTCATCAAACAACTTAAAGACTCTAAATTAAAGACACAACTATGAAATGTATATGTGAATGTGGCTGAACACAATATGCTTTAGTTTAGGTCATCAAGCGCCTTCTTCGTCTTTCTTAAACCGAACTGCAACTGACAAAATCTTGGAAGAAACAAAATCTCACTGTTCCATGGCTCGACTCGGAACTTGATCTTCACCACTCGAACTTCGGCTAACCAAAAGACAAATGATCTTTGACAATCGTGTGGCGGGTAACCCTGTCTTCTGCATCCAATAACGTGGGTTAAACTTCCACAACTGGTGCTGATGTGTGTGTTGTTCTAAGAAACTTATGCATTTGGATCATATATTTGGATTGGATAAATATTTCACCTGAATTTCCAGATGTTAGACATGGTCCACCCAGCGGAAGACGGCAAGGTCACGCTCACCGACCTGAAGAAGTGCAAACTGACGCCGATCTTCTTTGACACGTTCTTCAACCTAGAGAAGTACCTCGACCATGAGCAGCGGGATCCCTTCGCCACACAACGGGATTCTGATTCCGAGGTAAGAAAAACAATTCTCATTGGAGCTTAAACGAATGTTATTGATTGACTTCTTAACTTTTGTTTTTGTTTACGATCATTTGTTTTTTATAGAAAGTTAATATTTTGTCATCAAGTAGACACAATAACATAAGCTATTTTTTAACACACTAGATTAAATCATTGTGCCAGTTTTTTTGAACCAATAAAAATTTCCCCTCTCCTGCAAGTAGATGATCCCAGGGAAGTTACCCTTTAATTTCGTTTCCGCAAATACACGAAATCAACCGGATATGTCATTTACCTTTTATTCATTCGCAAACAATTTTTAGTTATCGAAGCGTTACCGTTTGTAGAAAGAGACTTGATAAGTAACTTGGCAGTTAGCTACAGGCCCTGAACCTGTAATATGGGCTGTCAAAATTATACGAATGTCACCTAATGGCCAATAAGTAGCAGTCAACAAGAAAGTATTAAAATATATCGAAGGCGTTATTATATATTGGTTGTAACACTGAGGTGTATTACACCAAATAACAATTATTATATAATATTAATTCCAGATATCAGAATGGGACAGATTTGCAGCAGAAGAATACGAACTGTTAGTCGCTGAGGAAGGCGGCAGCGACGCTCAGGACCAAATGTAAGCATTCCTGTAACTGTTTACTACTGTTCAATATAATCTATGCATAATAACACTTTTCTTTATAAAACAGGCAGTTGTTCATGATTAAAGAATCGGAGAAAAGGAAGTATGTTAATCGTTTCTGTGACTTGTTCAGGAATAGTGGGTTACCTGGATTTAAATCGAACAAATAATATCTGTTATGGTAAAGTAAATGTCAATTAAAAGGCACTTGATAAAGTATTTGATGCATTGTGACACACTGGCCATAGAATATACATTCTAGTGCACGTCTTATAGCCACGAAATATAACAAATGCCCACGCAATATTTTTAAATATGTTCTGAATGCACATTAAAATACCTACCTATTGAATTGTTTAGGGAAAACTGAAAATTTCATTCCTATAGAATTATATAATGTATTATTTTATATGGTCTCATTCTTTTATATAATGTTATTTATTTTATATATTTTACACGGTTTATTATATATTTAACTTGATATAATTGATATACAAATATGCTTGTAAACGGGTTAGATTCGCATTTTCTTTGATGATATCTAGCCGACAATTCTGGTTTGCTGTTTTTTTGGGAGTACAATTGTCAGCAATATCAATTTCTCTAACCAGTTTACGAACGAATTGTCATTATAGATCTATTTATTTTTCATATTTATATATATTATATTTCATATCACGAGCAAGTCTGTTTACGCGCTAAAGAAGTGAAACTATTTGGTCAAACAATAAGTTAATTTTTAATAATTTAAAAAATCTTTAAATTTGGAATGCGAAAGACAGCCAACCTTAACCAACAAATTCTATGAATATATAGATATCTGAAACCAATCCCAACATTTTTCCAGACATCTAAAGTACCTAGTAAAAATAAAACTAATTTCTTTGTATGATAACAAACTGCACAATAGTTTTTTGCAATTATTCATTCAGGTCTTAATATGTGATCTAAGCCACAATAAAACATAGATCTCGTGAGGAACCCCTCGCAAAAATTTCGAAAAATTTGAAAGAAGAGTAAAAGAAAAATAAAACCAATTTTATATTTTTATCCATCTGTTTACGATTCTTCAAAATTAGATGCTATAATGATTTTCATTCAGTTAGAGTTAGATGCTGATCTAGGAAAATTAAAATATAGGTATCTAATATAAGTATATATTTAATTCAAATAGATTAGTCGTAGGGAAAAACGGTCAGTTACCAGAAAAACATAATTCTTATATTTAGGTTATCTAGGTAGACCTAGATAATGCGAACTATGTACTTAAGTTAGCGGTTGAATCATTCTTTCTCCGCGAATAAAGATGTTTCACTTCTGTATAAAAATATTTATTTATTCATTTAGTTATCATTTTTAATATGTTCACTATTTATTCCGATTTCTTTCATCAGGGAGGAAGACAGAACTGGCTATGCTAGGGTAAGACTGTGTTCATGCATTGCCGTGTATAATATTGTATTGTGGAGTTTTGCTGCATTGACATTATCAACTCCGAACTGTGCGAGTTCATCGTCATCAGAACTTGTCCATCATCAACTTCCATGATCAAATCCTATGGAAGTCCCATTCTCATGTCCAGTACATATAAACAAATGTCTGACAATTTTTTCTGATGTTCTGATTCCGATGTTTGAATAAGCTTGAATGAGTATGCCATAATTCACAACAAATGAATGCATTTTGTTTCAAATTAAATTAAATTACCGCTCACCGTTATGTATTTATTCACTTTTAAGAAGCGGCAACCGTTTGAATTGGAGACTCGATTTGTGACTTCTATTCCGCTTGTAAAGTCTGCCTTACTGATGAAACATAACATAACACACGTATATTATTTCACCCATGTAAATATCATCCTATCACAAAATATTATGCTTATGTTTGTTAATAATATTCGAACTCATTGGCATTTGTCAGGCATGAAGCGACTAACATGGATTTCGATCTTTCAGATCTGTTGCATTCAGTACATATAATTTTATAACTGAGTGTAAGTTTTTAGTTGAAAATCCGACAATACTTAACGTCAATAAGTTTATAGTAACAAAATTAACAGTTTGGTTCTACAGTCGAATCTAGTTTGGCTTTCACAAAAACTTACGCTCGAGTTTCTGAATTATCAATAACTATATTGCAATATTTTGATGCAGCAACACAATTATTCTAGCTGATGCTCTTGCATAAATGTTTCATGAACAATTAGCTCTTGAGGAAACATTTGCCATGATTGTAATGCAACAGATATTGTAGTACCCACAAGAGCTTGTCTCGATTTACTAACGTCGATAATTAAAATTTCAGCTCATACGATGAAACAGATGAGGACTGTTTATCGCCAAATCTAGACGACGTTACGAATACCGAGGTTGTCGAGGACTCTAGTGTCGAGGAGTCAACTCTGAGCGAGGGGCTCGGCGCCGCCACCATACAACGCGCAAGAGACCCCGCGGGGGTCGCGATCGGTCCGCGTAACCCCGTTTCAACAAACCCAACCGGCTTCGTCAACCTCAGCTCGATTTACTCCATCGGCAACAGCGAACGATGGGCCGCCCAAAAGAATATTCCATTAGAAAAGAAAGGAGAGAAGCCCATTCCACCAGAGAAGCCGGTCAGTTTGATGATGATGAACGGCAAAATGGACAACAGATACGGTTACGGCAACAACAGCTTCCTGTACTCCCAACTGTTGAACCCTGGGGGAGTGGGCGGCGCCCGAGCGAAGGATCCGCCCTCGTACACAGCCGCAACTAGCGGGGTATTCGACAAGTGTGGCGAAGCTAAAAAGGCAACATCTCCCATCAAAACCGTTAAATCGCCTGTCACAAGTCCCGTGAATGGCGTTAGCAAAATCTCAGACAACTATGAAAAGGCCGTAGCGGAGAGACTCAGTCCTCAGAGAGAGATATCGAGGCTAAATCGGAGTAGTTTGTTCAGTAAGGTGAACACGGGCGTCGTTTCAGGGAAAGTTAAGAAGAATGGCCGTCAGGACGAAGATGACGAAGATTACGCGCGCGATAGTGACGAATGTTCCATTTAGAGCTTGTGTCAAATGTGGCAGTGCCATATGCTTTGAACTCTGGTGGCCACCGGGGCAGAACTTCGGTAGTTATACTATTTGAAAAAGGGTTTCCAAATAGGGTTGCCAGAATGTGAATCACTTTTTCGGATGTGTACGAAACGTTTGCAATATCGTGTATACTTTAAAGGGGTATCACCATGATAGTTAATTGCTGGAATTCCCATTAGAATGCGGGAGATAAGTTTTAATGCGAACGCCAAAGATCGTCATGTGCAATTTGGACTTTGTGATTACAAGTCACTTGAACAGGAACAGTTTAGTTTGTGAGAGAAATATTTTTTCAGCGTATCCTAGTATTGGTGCGTGCCTTGTGAACGTAGATGTAGTTTCCGTGTGGGCAATGTAGTTATAGTATTAAATTGTTAGTTGTAAAGTGCGTCAATCCTCGGGGAATGTTATTTAGTGTGCGAACGGTGTGTTTTAACATCGCTTTAAATAAAATTAGTTTCAGCATTTTACTAGTATTATGGACATTAAACCATGTTACATGTGTATTACTATTACGTTTTTATGTATTCTGCTCCCCTAGCCAAGTGGCACGTCGATTCTCTTTCTACGATCGCTAACGCTTCGAAAACTAGAAAGATGTATGGGAATGACATTTGCTATTGACAGGTCACGTGATCAAGACCTGTCATTCCCATACATTTTTCTAGTTTTCGAAGCGTTAGCGATCGGAGAAAGAGAATCGACGTGCCACTTGGCTAAGGAGACTGTAATGTTAAGAGTAACAATAATAATAGGTCACTTATTTATTAATTATTATCTATCTTTGGATGGCCATTTTTATGTATCGGTTTTGAGAAAACTTCTGTCTTTAACAGAAACAGAGCCTAAGAATGTAGCCGCATTGTTGTTATTTAAAAATGTACTTATTAACAGTACGTCTTTATGTTTATTTTATGGTTAAATCGATAAATATTATATCAGATAATGTTTATACATGCAACCACCATTGCCGATTCACAGTATATTGCGCAAAATAAGATTGCGCGTGGCCAAAATCAGAACTAATCTAAAGTGCCGCCATTTTATCGTCTATCTCTATCTATCTCTTTGCGGGTAAAAGAGATCACTAACGCTGGCAACATAATTGCGCCGCCACTCGCCAGTCGCGCGCAAATTATCTTGCGCGTACTCTAATTACGATTCAATAATATGACGTCGAGGAATAGATTGTTTTGATTATATTTACATACACCGAATCGTTATTCAGTACGATTGGTCATGTCGATTCAAAGAAAGCCAATTTGCAAAAAAAAAAAACGATTCTTCAAAATGATTCGAACGATTTTTCGAACATAGTTATTAATCCTCGGATGAATTATGAATTCCGAAATGCGAAGGCATCGGTAAAATATTGAACTAGTGATGGACATTATCCGCAATCGATAAGAGCGGTTATTTATATAACTTTATTTAAATTTTTATTGTATGTGTATTATTGTTGTTTTAACAACATTACCAGAATAAATTAAATGTTAATGTTTCATGTAAAATAAATAAACAATACTTATGAAAGGTAAGTTAAAATAAGCGTCTTTGTTACCAACCGTTAGTTAGCAGGTGATTTGCCGGCAATTTTTTTTTAATCTCCGATTGAAATATCTACATTCTATTTAACAAAAATATACCTTCATTGAATATTAATATCAAAGAACTATTTTATGCAATAATGAGTCATTATAAAGAAATAATTAGAAGTATTTTAAATGATAGCGTTTTGAACAATTTCTTATGACATTGCTTATAGTTAAATTCTTAATCAAAGAGGCCTCGATATTATCCGTCATTGCATAATAGTTAATTACTCATATCATCGCTCCATCCATGACAAATAAATATTTTGAATAAAAACATGCAGATGCAAGTAGATTTAATTGTTCGCGCTTTTGTATGTCAAAATAATATTTTATAGGAAACACGCACAGATATTTAGTTTAGATGATAAAATATTTTTATAAAGCGTCGTGAACATAGAGTAGGTTTTTTAAAAAAAATATAGTGTCAAATTACAATATCGATGATGTATTAACAAAGAATAATTATCGCATTATGTACCTACAGCATTACACGTATTCTAAAAAACATCTTAAAACTTCCTTAGGTTCTATCTAGTTCCACACTTTCTTTGCGTCTATACACAAAATATTTGAATCTCAAGTTAAAGTTTTCGCGTCATATCTTAATAAAAATAAAAATCATCAATTAAAAAAATAACTTCCATTCTACCAATCTTACTTCTACAACTTTAAATTACTTGATATGCAAGTACCTACTTTTAATTTCAACATACAAACCATGTGACTAGTATGTATTTGTTGTTAAAATGTAATGGATAAACCAGTTAACTATATTATTTATATATTATTTAGGGAACATCTACACCTAACTTAAAAGCCTCCACCGATTGTAAACCAGCGTTTTGCAGTTACTTTTCCATATTGTATTTTTCATCACAAAATGACTGCTGTTCATTACTGTCGTGCAGTGGCGAAGGATAGATTTTAGATGAATAAGTTCGTAACAAAGAAAAGGAAATTACAGTGTGATACAAACTCTGGTTTCTCATATGGATATGCAAGGATTTTTAAAGGTAACCCAGCGGGAATCTACTTGCATGAACTCTTCGCCGTTGCTTTCCTGTACCTACTACACTCTAAACTGTAACATATAGGATTTTTCTTTTCTGTAGGATAGAGGAGACAATACATGAAGTTTATACCTGTTTATACCTATATCTGGTCATGCAATAAAAGACAAAATGAGACTGATTACAGGTATGTAGAATCCTATTAGGAGATCTGTGGTAATAATCGATGTCGGGTGTAGATGTTCCCATAATGTTGTACTCGTCAATATAGAATAACAGCTGTAAATACGCTTTTAGTAACTGCTAGGTAGATCTAACGTTTTTCTCTAGTCTACAGGGTGCTGAATAAGAGCTAATGACGGTCTACTTTTATTCACTTTAGTTTACCTAAATACAAAAGTGTATTGGAAATGTACCTACTACAGCCAAAGAAATGGTTGTTGCAACTTACCTGTCACACAGTTGTGTTGAACATTCGTAAAATGTTAATTAGCAGGTGAAACTAGATCTAATTAAAGTATAATCATGTGTTGTTTGTTTTTAATTTATAGAAACAAATTGATTTTTAGTAAAATGATGACACGACAAATTGTTTTTGGAAAAAGAACATGGATTTTTTTTATTTTTTTTTTTAATTTTATCTCATCTAATACCTATTTAATATCTATATCAAAATATTTGTTAATAGTTTTACACGACTTACGTTACTAATATACTAGTCATTTCAATATTTAATGAATCCAAAATTTGCATTCAAACTCCAAACTATTTGTTATCCAGTGTATTAACATTTACCAATTATTAACCAAAACGATCGTTCAAGTGTTTAACAAATTTTATTAATATGTTGTATCCTTTTTAGGTTGTTTTATTATAAGATAAATACCACTCACTATGTAGAAATAACGAACACTGATCTTATTTATGTGAGATTAAGATCAAATTCAATTATGATTATTATAATTTATTTAGCTAATTTAGATCATAAGACTTTCCTTAGTTTCCATAATATGTGTATGACATTGAAATTTACTTAAATTATGTTATTAATTATTAACTTCAATAATTATAATAAATACATACAAGGTACGCGTGAAATACATAACCCTTCTTGAGTCGGCGAAATACAAAAGAAGACGATTTATAAAATAACTTAAATAGTGCCATTAAAAATAATTTTTGATGTGAGAATTTGTTTGATTACCTAGCAATATGGCTGAGTTTAATGCAACTATTCTTCATGTTTATTTATTTTTATCTGTTGTATATACACGTAAGTAACAATTAAAATGCATTTGAAAAGTTTTTTCCATCACTAAAATAAATATATGTATATTTAAGAATTATTATTACGTACGTACATCACACAGTCTATTTGCATGATGATTACCTATTATAACAATTTCACATCTTGTTTTTTACATCAGATGTAAAGTATTAATGATGCGTGTGAAATAAAGGTATATTTTTATTGTTGAATATTATTTAAATATACATAATTAATACTTTATTATAATATTATGTCAAAAATATACATATTATCAATTATGTAAGGGTACCATATTATAATACCTACCTACGAGTTCGTTTTTTAATTGTAAACTCCAATGTCATTATGAATTTAAGTTAAAATACATTTTGGTTTATAAAATAATTGTATCTATAAGTATTAAAAAATTAAGAAGTAGAATTTTGTGCGTTTTAATAATATTAGTGACACTGGATATATCTAAGGGAAACTGGAACTGGATAATGTTAATGTTACCCAGTATTTGACAGTAAAATAATAATTCTCGACAAAATATATTTTTATTCTATCTTAAATCTAACATTTAATTGTATACCTTTGAAATCTTGTACGTAATCCGCACCAAGTGGTAAATTATGTTGCAAAATACAACAATAAAATGAATTTTTTTACAAGTGTTAGAAAAGACGTAGTAATTTCGATGTGTTAACACAATTACGAAGGTGACAGCCCTAAATTATAAGTATGCTAATAAAGTACATTATTGTATTAATTCATGTTGTATTTCATTTTTATGCCACTACCTATCCAATAGTACAAATTACAATACATTACAGCCTTACAGCGATTTAAACATACAAACCTATAAACCTACAATCACAATGTTACATGAAATGTTTACGTCTCTTATCTTTAAAAAAATAAGGGCGTCACATCCCTACACTTGTCTGTAAATTACATGGAAGAATCAGATATTATTAACAGTCGAAGGTAAATTAAAAACATAACCAATTAACCGGTTTTAAATTGGTGTAGCGGTGATTACTTAATTGTTATTTTCGGGATCCGAAAGCTGTTTACTATTACAGACAACAAAATATAAAGGCTGGCATGTGGCTAAGAACAAATATTTGATTTGCAACACACACGTGTAATTTTTACACAGCTAGCAATCACATCGCCTAGACTCTGTACACATAGTATTCTAATAGTATGATCGAAGTTTTGCTATTCCGGTTGAAGAATCGATTCTTTTTAGATATTGTTTTTATTACAAACTTGTTGAAAATTAAGTTATAAATACGTTGTTACATGCCGCTTCGCTCGTCGCTCCGCCCGCATTGGACTCGCGGCCTTATTCAACACGTGTACGTAACTGGAACGCTGATTCGGCAAATCGCACGGGTGCATAGTGACATGGAAATTTACCACACTTCTTCACTTACGCTCGAAGACGTCGTTAGTTTAATTAGTTTGTAATTTTTATATTAATAAATTCATTTTAAGAACCAAGAACTCTTTCTTCTGGACACTCCTGCATCGGCGAACGTAAATGGCGCAGTTACGGTAGAATCTCGGGTCGAGTCGAAAGAAATAGTGCCAACTTCGCATCGTCTTTTCACCTCGATAGACTTTCAAGTTTCACCGAGAACGAACGTGTAGCCACGCAGTGAAGATTCCAGAAACAGAATCGAGTCAGCAAGAAAGAATGTTCACGTAAGTACGCTGAATTTTCCAGTGTCCTACATCCTTTATTAAACACCTAAGTAGTAATAGTATTTTTTTTTAGTAGATTAAATTATTATTCAAAATTTTCCACTCAAGGAAAGAACCAAAACCTAGCGTTAGTAGTAGGCTTAAAGACCAGGACTCTAGGCGTAAAATAGATAATAATATGTCCGACTTAGAGAATATATATAAAGCTCTCCGCTTAGTCCCGGACTTTGACGGGAACCCGAATACTCTAACTAGATTTATTAAATTATGCGACCAGCTCGTCGTGCAGTATGGTAGCGGGCTCGAATTAAATAATTTAGGATTAATTAACGGTATTCTTAATAAGATATCGGGTCCGGCCGCTCGACTGATTAATACGAACGGGATACCTACCGATTGGGCAGGTATTCGCAAAGCGCTTATTAATAACTTTAGTGATCAAAGAAATGAAATAGCGTTATATAATGATTTATCTCTACTCAGTCAGGGTTCTAAAACACCTCAGGAATTTTACGAATCCTGCCAAAACCTTTTTAGTACGATAATGACATATGTATCTTTACACGACACATTGCAAACTACCATAGAAGCTAAGAGAGATTTGTATAAAAAGCTCACCCTTCAGGCCTACCTAAGAGGTCTAAAGGATCCGCTGGGCTCACGCATTAGATGCATGCGCCCTGATACGATCGAAAAAGCTCTCGAGTTTGTCCACGAGGAAACTAATACGATATATTTGCAAAGTAGAAGTAGCCATATGCCAGATAAGAAATTTTCACCGCAAGCACCATTAAATTACAATCATCAGCCTATCCGTAATTTCAATATTCCGTTCAGTAATAACCCTTTACCACATTTTAATAAACCTATGAACTTTAACATGCCCGGTCCGTCTAGACCGCAGCAACAGGGTTATCATGCACCCCCACAATTTAGCCAGTTTAGGTCACCTATGACACGTACGCAGCAAATGTTCAGCGCGCCGCTGCCTGGCAACAACCAGCGTAGCGCAGTGTTCAAATTGCCGCCAAAGCACAATACCTCTACGCCAATGAGCGGTGTCAGCCGCTTCGCTAGCAGACCACTGCCACCGTCCGGCTGGAATTGGGCGAGACAAGGTAATCCACCACCTACTAATTATTTTAAATCTAGAGATGTCAATCTGAATGAATGTTCGAATTATGATGACTATTACAATTACTATCCCGACTGTGACGAATATTACTATGACTCTAACAATGACGTAGATTACTATAACTACCAGCACTATGACCAATATCCTTATGACTACAACACCCCTTATGACCCTCATGACATGACCAACGATTGCAATGCCCAGATTACTGACGAACAACCGCAGACGTCCAACGATCAGGATTTTCAGGGAGTTTCGAAACCCAGCAAATTAAAATAGAACTTAATTTGCAGACTCATAGACAATTACCTTATATACGAATTTCCGATCCACCTTTGAATTTTCTTATAGATACAGGGGCCAATCAGTCTTTTATCAGCCCCGAGGCAGTTGAAAATTATTTTTATAATGTTCCACTAAATTACGATCCGTTTGAAGTTACAAATGTTCACGCTACAACTAAAAATGATTTTTCCATAATTTTACCATGTTTTCCAGAAGTTAATGATAATGACACTATGAAGTTATTCGTGTATAAATTTCACGATCATTTTGACGGTTTAATAGGTATGGATTTACTTACAAAATGGGAAGCTAAATTAGATCTTAAAGAACTAAGCTTAATTACTAAGTTCGCAATTAATCCAATACAAATATATAATTCTCGGAATTTAAATCTCTATGAAGATATAATTCCTGCTGAAAGTTCTAAGTTACTTAGGTTACCAATTAATGCACCCGACGGTGATGTATTAATTGAAGAACAGATTGTCTGTAACTGTATAATAAGCGAATGCCTCGCTACAGTTGAGAACTGTCGTGGTATCGTTGAAGTCGTGAATCCAACTAAGAACGACATTATATTTTCATTAGATCAAGCTACGCAAGCAACCGTATTCAATGTTGAGTGTGCTCGTACTGAATACTTATCGCCGCGTGCTAAAGATATCATATCGCGAATACGAATGAACCATTTGAATGAAGAGGAAAAAGCTAATTTAACAACTCTTTGCTCAAAGTATGAAGACGTATTTTATGTTGAAGGTGAAGCGTTAACATTCACGAATAAGATTAAACATAGCATTAGAACAACCGACGAAATTCCTATTCACACTAAGAGTTATCGATATCCTTTTGTACATCGTGATGAAGTTCGAAGTCAGATTAGTAAGATGTTAGAACAAGGTATTATAAGACCTTCTGAGTCAGCTTGGAGCTCACCGATTTGGGTTGTACCAAAAAAGGTTGACGCATCTGGAAAAAAGAAATGGCGTCTGGTCGTTGACTTTCGAAAGCTTAACGAAAAGACAATCGACGACAAATACCCCATTCCCAATATTACAGACGTTCTAGACAAGTTAGGCAAATGTCAGTACTTTACCACCCTTGACCTTGCATCTGGATTTTACCAAGTGGAATTGAATCCTTCAGATATCCCAAAATCAGGCTTCCAAGTCGAAAATGGAAAATTTGAGTTCTTAAGAATGCCAATGGGATTGAAGAATTCCCCCTCTACTTTCCAACGCGTTATGGATAATGTTCTTAGAGGACTTCAAAACGTTATTTGTCTGGTATACTTGGACGACATAATTGTCTTCAGTACAAGTCTCCAGGAGCACATGGTTAACCTGGAAAAGGTATTCCAAAGATTGCGAGAGTCTAACTTTAAAATTCAATTAGACAAGTCTGAGTTCTTAAAACTCGAGACGGCTTATTTAGGACATATTATAAGTAGTGAAGGTATAAAACCTAACCCAGATACAATTGCTGCTATTCAAAAGTATCCTATGCCTAAGACCCCCAAGGAAATAAAACAGTTCCTAGGACTCTTAGGGTATTATCGAAAATTCATACCTGATTTTGCTCGAATCACCAAACCAATGACAAAGTGTCTTAAAAAAGGAACTAAAATTACTTTTGATTCTAATTACGTTAATAGTTTTGAAAAGTGTAAAACTCTACTTACTAATGATCCCATCCTTAAATACCCAGACTTTGACAAGGACTTTATTCTGACTACAGACGCATCGAATTTTGCAATAGGTGCAATACTCTCACAAGGGACAATTGGTTCCGACAAACCTATATCGTACGCTTCACGTACGTTGAATGACAGCGAAATAAATTACAGCACTATAGAAAAAGAATTATTAGCAATAGTATGGGCAACGAAATACTTTCGACCTTATCTTTTCGGTAGAAAATTCAAGATAGTAACTGATCATAAACCTTTGCAGTGGGTTATGAACCTTAAGGAACCGAACTCAAGACTTACGAGATGGCGACTGAAATTAAGCGAATATGATTTTACTGTAATTTATAAAAAAGGTAAGAATAACACTAATGCAGATGCACTATCACGCATTGAGATCTGTAACGAAGAAGTTAGTTCAATAGTAGCGAACCCCACCGAACGACCACCATCCTTAAATGACTCTGAAACCCTTACAGCACATACGGCAGACGAGAATCCTATACTTGAAATTCCTATAACGGACGATCCCTTAAATAAATTCCCTCGACAATTGTGTTTGACTATTGTAGGTGACATAAAAAAACGTACAACTGTGACTAAACCTTTTGACACTCATACTCGAACATCTGTTCAGTTATCTAGGTCAAATTTGGTGGAAGATCTTGTGAACGCAATCAAAGAATACGTGCAACCTAAAATTAAAACAGCCCTTTCTATAAATCCACCCCTTGCAATGTATGATATTATTCCAATTATACAGGATAACTTTAGAAGTTCGTCAATGAATTTAGTTTTAGCAAAAAAGGAGCTTGAGAACGTTAAAGAATTTTTAAAACAGCAAGACATCATTCGTCACTATCACGAAGGTAAAACGAACCATCGTGGTATAAACGAATGTTACCTATCTCTTTCCGCTAGATATTACTGGCCTAAGATGAAAGACCACATAAGTAAATTTATCAATGATTGTTCAATTTGTGGGCAAGCCAAGTACGATAGAAATCCAATAAGACCCCAACTTCAGTTAGTACCACCTGCAACTAGGCCTTTCGAAATAGTGCATATGGATAGTTTTACGGCGCAAAGTGAAAAATACGTAACTTTTATCGATGTATTTTCGAAATATGGTCAAGCATACTTACTTAGAGATGGCACAGCGGTTAGTGTTATACAAGCTCTGTTAACTTTTAGTACTCATCATAATTTACCTCTTACTATAATTACAGACCAAGGTACAGAATTCACTAATCAGATCTTCTCAGAATTTTGCAAAGTACATAAAATTACACATCATAAGACTTTAGCTCACTCTCCGAATGCTAACGGTAATATTGAACGTTTTCATTCGACAATATTAGAACATCTCCGCATTTTGAAATTACAGCACAAAGATGAATCCGTAATTAACTTAATGCCATATGCTATACTTGCATATAATAGTTCAGTTCATAGTTTTACTAAATGCAAACCATACGATATTATATTGGGACATACTGACCCTAGGGACCCAACTGACATTGACTTGACCCCACATTTACTCCAACAGTATATAGAAAACCATAAGAATAAAATGACGCAAGTTTATGACATAATCAATGACTCATCTTTAGCAAATAGATCCGCACTCATGGAAAATCGCAATAAAACCCGCGAACCCGAAGTTGAATATCAACCCGAGCAGCAAGTATTCATTAATAACCCTTACGCTAGTAGATCGAAACTTGCACCTCGATTCACACATGATACCGTATTGGCTAACTCACCCATTCACATATACACTTCTAGGAAAAAGGGGCCTGTAGCTAAAGGTCGACTAAAACGTACCCCTAAAACGACCAAATTGTTACAGAATACTCGTGATGCTGCCCTTCGTTCTGACCATGGGACACGAGATAAAACTTGAAAGACTAGAAGATGGACCAGGACTTTTACCTTTCAAACTGGGACCAATGAGACTTACAACTGACCATCATATACTTTTACAATACGTAGACCTGACCGACATTCAGACCAATATCAATTTAATAGAAACTCAACTGACTAATATTAAAGACAAACTGGACAATGATACATATGCATTATATGAATTCCAGATTGATCACCTTGCAACTAAATTAGATAAAGCCACATCCCGCTTGTTAACTTTTGAGCCTAATCGTTCTAAAAGAGGTTTAATAGATGGTTTAGGCTCAGTAATAAAAAGTATTACAGGTAATCTAGACTATAAAGATGCTTTAAAGTACGAAAACGCTATTCAAGTTCTTAAAGAAAATCAGAATAAAATGATATCTGAACAAAATCGTCATATTAGCCTTAATAAAGAGCTGATGAACGAACATACATCTATTTTAACGAAACTTGTTAATAACCAGGTTCAATTAAATGAAAGCATGCATGTTCTACTTAATTCTAACAAATATAGAACATATTCTCTGTTGAAATTCGCTAAATTCGGACAAGTTCTTTCAATTATTAATGATAATTTAGATAGTTTATTAGATGAGATAAGTAGGTTAGAAAACGCATTAGCATTTTGCAGTGAATCGCGCACTCATCATTCAATGCTTAGTATAGATATGATAAATAGTACTTTAGTTAGAATTAAAACTCTATATAGGAGGGATCAAATATTAGATTTAGACTTTAGAAATTATTATGACGTCGTAAAATCAGGTTCATACTTTAGTGGAAATCGCATAGTTTTCATATTTAAATTTCCAATAGTATCTCCACTTACCTTTTTCCTATACAAATTAGTCGTAGTACCAAATAAGTTTAATCAGGTTATTATTCCTCCTTTTCCTTACCTTGCCTTAACTGGAAATATTCACGTGTACATTGAGGCTGAATGTCCGAAGGTAGAAACACAGTTTATCTGTGAGAAAGAAATCAATCATCAACTGAGATCCACTCCAGACTGCATCAGCAATATAATCGAAGGAAAACCGACGGACACCTGCAAGAAAATCATCATCAACCTGACGAGGCCAGCAATGGAAAAATTGGACGATCGTCACTACGCAGTTGTATTCTCAAACCCAACTCGAATACGACTTACCTGTGAAAGAGATGAACTTAACACTGTATCCGGAAGTTTCTTAGCTACTATACCACACAACTGTGTACTTCACACAGATGAATTCACCTTAGCCAATGTTAACGACCGAATAAGAGGACATCCGCTAAAGATAGCCAACTTTACTGTCAAACCTGAAGAGGATCCTGCTATTCCACTCTTGAATATTAACTCGATAGATTTGAAGAAACTTCATGAAGTCCAAGATAGAGCAAATTCGCAAGAACCCATCCAAATTCAAGAAACTTCGATATTGTACCACACAACCATTCCATTCTACGGATTGCTACTGGGAGCGCTGATACTTACCTGCATATTAACATCTCTATCATACTACCGTCGAACAAGAAGCAAGCCTAAGATAGAGACATTTCACGTCTACACTGAACCAAAGACATCCGAAGATCGTCAGAAGCAAGAAGCATCCCACGAACAACTGTCAGCAACTTTTCCCTTAAACTTCAAGAAATAGTTGCTGATTCGAAGGGGGAGGTGTTACATGCCGCTTCGCTCGTCGCTCCGCCCGCATTGGACTCGCGGCCTTATTCAACACGTGTACGTAACTGGAACGCTGATTCGGCAAATCGCACGGGTGCATAGTGACATGGAAATTTACCACACTTCTTCACTTACGCTCGAAGACGTCGTTAGTTTAATTAGTTTGTAATTTTTATATTAATAAATTCATTTTAAGAACCAAGAACTCTTTCTTCTGGACACTCCTGCATCGGCGAACGTAAATACGTACAAATTAAATGAATTTTAATTTTTTTGTAAACTAGAAGTTGTTAACCGTTTTCTATGCAATTCAACTACACAAAGCGGCATTTTTAAGGAGCTCTTTTTTATTTTTTACAAGTAAGCCCTTGACTAATACCTCACTTGATAGTAAATGATGATGCAATCTAAGATGGAAGCGAGCTAACTTGTTACGAGAAGGAAGAAAATCCACACCCCATAAGGTTTAATTTAATTAGAAATTAATTTTTTTTTTGTTTTTTGGCCGCAATAAATCTAGACAACTAAGGTGCAATGAGTCAAAGTGATTATTGTCTATCATTTATTTATTGTCACCAATAAATAGCAGATGAGGGTATATATTTCTAATAGGTGACGGATCTTAGACCATAGATAAATTAGACCATTAACTTTGAAACTACAGTACAAAAGTTGCCCAAAAAAGGCAACTTTCATGTAATTTTAAATAAACGCGGTAAAATAACATAGACTTGCGTGTTTTTATCTTGTTTACAGTTTTTATGTTTCGAACTCAAGACATCAAGGTTTTAGTAAAGTAAGTTATTGAATTTATCCAACAAGAAAAGCTAAATAGCTAATATCACAAAAAAAAAACGATTATAAATTATGAAAATAACAGTACGGTGAACATGGAATGGTATCGATAAAAATAAGTTAAATGTATTTTAATTTTTAAATCCAAAAGATGTTCCAATGTTATTACATCTGACCACAAATGTTACTTTATATGATGTCATAATTAACTAGGCCTGATTTTAAACTGACTGCACGATTACATAATTAAGTCGTAATATTAATTTACTCTTTGGAGCGTAACTAAGGCCTAAGCTTTCTGAACACATTATCACTAAATTCTGTGTTTTTTTTTTTATATCCTTTGTATCGATGTTTTGTCGATATTATTTTTCAGCTGAAAACCGATTTACAAACCTAGCAAGAACTCAGAGCAGAACAAGAACTCAGAACATCTGTGGAGCAGTAGTTAAAAAAAAAATATCCATCAAATCAAATCAATGTCATGGAAGTATTTTTTTATTCATCAACGATTGTTTATTCGAATTAAAAGTGAAATACTTTTGCAGGCTGTAAATGTTTCTAAAATGCCGTTCTACGCTGTTGCAAAGGGCCGGGTATCCGGAATCTTCAATTCTTGGCCAGACTGCGAATCCCAAGTAAAAGGTTACTCAGGTGCACGATACAAAAAATTCGATACAATAACAGCAGCCCAGGAATTTATTGATACGCACGGGGTCAACAACGCTCCAAAAACAAAGCTTTCCGATACTATAAGCAGTGCAAATTTATCCACACCAATTCGCAAAACCTATGGACCATCTCATAAAAGGCAGTTTAGTACAAGTCAGAGCTACTCTGATGAGAATGGGCCCAGTAAAGCAAAGAAGAAATATACTAAATCTAAACAAAATTCAGATAATGACGGCTTTAGCGATGATTCCGATGACCTAAATACAATTATAGTAAAACAAATGGACGATATAGAGAAAAGATTGCAAAGTTTTCAGAAAGGAGTCGACAAGATCATACAAAAAGGCACGAAAAGTGAGAGAAAGGCCATCATGATCGAACCACCGACTAATGTACGAGCTAACAAGAGTTCCAATAATTTTGAAACTGATAGTGATGGTTATATCCAAGTTTACACTGACGGTGCATGCTCATCTAATGGCAGGAATAGTGCTAAGGCAGGTCTAGGAGTCTACTGGGGGGATGGACACCCATTGAACATTAGCGCACCAGTATCAGGGCGTGCTACCAACAATTGTGGAGAGATTCAAGCCGCTACACAGGCCATCAAACAAGCAATTGACAATGGAGTAGAAAAGCTTGCCATCAACACAGACTCTAAGTTTCTCATCAACTCTGTGACCAAATGGATGCCAGGTAAATATTTGAATACCTTAATATACTTCATCAGATGATCATTCCGCTCTCACCTAAAACCCCTGGTGATACCGCTGAGGTCCCATTAAGCACAGCAGTTACACAATAAGAAGAAAAAATTATATACTTCACCATTAAAAAGTTATGAAAATGTGACCTGTTGTGTCTTTAATTGGTTACTATTTATATTTTGGCCAACATAAATCCCTAAATACTTACAACATAGATTATTCTTTACAAGTTAGCCCTTGACTACAATCTCACGTGACGGTAAGTATGATGTAGTCTAAGATAGAAGTGGGCTAACTTGTTAAGAAGAGGATAAAAATCCACACTGTTTTCGGTTTCTACACTACATACCAGAACGCTAAATCGCTTGGTGGTACTTTTTTGCCAGTAGGGTGGTAACTAGCCACAGCCGAAGCCTCCCACCAGCCATACCTGGACCAATTAAGGAAATCTTAATCTGCCCAGCTGGGGATCAAACTCAGGATCATAGACCTTATAGGACTACTCAAGAGACATAACCAAGTCAACATTACATTATTTACAAAATTTTTTGTTTCATCAGGTTGGAAAAGAAAAGGATGGAAACTTAAGTCTGGCGAGCCTGTGAAAAATGAAAAGGACTTCAAAGACTTGGACCAAATTCAAGATAAAATTTACATAAAATGGAATTACGTAGAAGCTCACAAAGGTATACACGGTAACGAAAGAGCTGACCAGCTTGCTAAAGCTGGAGCCGCTATGTACACTAAATGAAATAATGCTTTTGTGTTTAATTGTTTATTGTGATGTTAATGATGATGATTTTATGTTTATGTTGAGATTGATTAAACATTGATGATGATAAATTAAAATATATAATGTGAAGGCTAAGTAACACTGTGGGCCTAAAATGTGTGCCAAAAGATAAAAAGATCAATAAAGCACTCTTTTATCAAAACAACAGATATGCTCTCTCTTTTGTTACAATAAGACAAAAAAGAGAGCAATATATAGCCAAAGTTATTTCATTATCTTTTAGCAATCATCTCAGGCTTGCGGGAAAGATTCATAAGTGTCATAGATCTGGAAGAATGTCATTCTCACACACACTCACATTTGAAAGGCTCCTTTTGTACCTTTTTACCTGTAAACCTTTAATTTAATTTCCTTCTAGTTACTCTACTGTTCTTGTTTCTAGTATTATTAAGCCTGTTTTTATTATTTCAGTGATGAAACTTATTTTCTAGTCTGTTTTGTTATACCATACTACTAAGTCATCTTTAGACTTAAAATAAATGACTTTAGAAGTTAATCATCATTATGTTTTTATCATTTGGCTGTACTTATCTCTTAGAACTACTGTTTTTTTTAATAGAAAATAGTTCTTATTTGTTTTGTATTTTCCATTCTTGTTCACATAATTTGTGATTGCCTCAAAACTGATTTAATTTTTCTGCTGGTCAGTGTCATGTTTTTGTTATTAAATGATGAAAAAATCATGAAAAATCTAAATGCATTTATTAATTTACGAAATTGAGGTAAGTATTATTAAACATTTGTAAATGGGAAATATTGTATAGGTATAGATCCCTCTAGTAAGTTTAACTCTTAGATTTGTTTAAATGAGTGCAGTGCAGTGAACAGTATTTAGTATTAAAAGTCACTAAATACACTTCAAATGCATGCACATTATGTGGATAAGATTATGTAAAAAGACTTCAGCCGGGCTAGCATGGGCAAGGGATAAAATTTTTATCCACCAATTATATCCACTGACTAAGGATATAAATCCACCCGTCATAGCATGGCCACAAGGGAAAGACAAATTAATCCCCGATTGACATTACGCGTGGAGATCTTTTCCTCGACTATGGCATATGGAGTGGATAAAATGATATAGTTTGGGACTTTTGACATTTAAACGCGATAAATTTTTCCCTGTGAAGTTGATGTGGGGATAAAACTTTACTTAAAAAAACAATTATGTCTCGCATATTTTGGTCTTTAACAATTGCTTCGCAATATGGGGTGGGGTAGGGGTAAGGTAGGGGTAGGGTAGGGGTAGGGTGGGGTGGGGTAGGGGTGGGGTAGGGGTGGGGTAGGGTAGGGGTAGGGTAGGGGTAGGGTGGGGGTGGGGTGGGGGTGGGGTAGGGGTGGGGTGGGGGGTGGGGTAGGGGTGGGGTGGGGGGGGGGTAAGGGGGGGGGGGTTTGGGGGTTAGTGGTGGGGTAGGGTAGGGGGGGTAGGGGTGGGGGTTGGGGGGGTAGTGGTGGTGTAGGGTAGGGGTAGGGTGGGGTGGGGTAGGGGTGGGGTAGGGTAGGGGTAGGGTAGGGGTGGGTTAGGGGTGGGGTGGGGTAGGGGTAGGGTAGAGGTGGGGTAGGGGTGGGGTAGGGTAGGGGTAGGGCAGGGGTAGGGTAGGGGTATAGGTAAAGAAGGGTAGAGTAGGGATAGAGAATAAGTGCACTTATGTCACAACGAAGCTTGACCGGGTCCGCTAGTATGATAGATACTATAGATACCTACTACAAACCACCGCAAAAAACAATCACCAAACAAAACAATGCCAAACATAACAGAAAAATAATATGAAACAGATAAATAATATGCACGAAATAACCAAATATTATCAAATTTACGTTTATTTCGGACTATTAATATACCTAATGCCAATTTATAAGATATATACAAATGGGTTGACAAGTCTTTCCCTCCGTTTATCCACCGGCGATATTATATCCACCGGCGTGCCCATGCGCGGTGAGTGGATAAAACGAGTGTGGGGGATAAACGTTTTATCCTCTCCCCGTGGATAAATTTCTCCCTTGCCCGTGCTAGCCCTGCTGAGCTGCAAAGTTGTTTGATGCATATGTATGTATAACTTGTGCACATTATCTTAACACCTGGCTACCAAATATGAACATAATATGAATATGAACTAACATCAATCGAGCCAGGTGTCAGGTAAATCCGCACGAGCTCTATAATGTGTAACAAATTACAATGTCAATTTGTGAAAAATCCACATCAAATGTTCAGCTATGCCTTTCTTTTGGTTTGCTCTGTAAGGGGCATTAAACTGTAATAATATAATTATTATAAGGACTGTGTGCCTAGTGGGAGTTTTCAATATTTTCATACCGTTACTATCGCGTTAACGTAAACGCGACTTTATATGGAATTGAAACAGTTGTGCCACTAGATGGCGCTGTTTCAATGCTTAAATTCGCGTTTACGTTAACGTGATCGTCGAATAAACTGCCACTAGGCCCTCTGATTACATGCTGTGACTAAATTGTAGGATTGGTATGAGTGTTAGGCGTTCTAAAAAGTATAGAAAGAAACATGATTTTATAGATTTAATAAAAATGTATAAATAAATGAGTAAAGTAAATAATAAATATTTTTCATTGATGGATGGACTAAATGATGTTTTTTTTCGTCAACAATACCGACATAAAGATGGGATTACGAAGTAAGAAGAGGTGAAAGATGAAAGCTCTCACTTGATTATTACCTCCCTACTAATGAACATCAAGGACAAGCTGTATCAATGATGCTGCCTGATGAGTCCCCAGGTAGTAAGTATATAATATACATTAGGTAAAATGATATCTTGATAACTTGATGTGGAATGTTTATTAACTAATTATGGAATACCTACTCCACATCAAGTTTGGCTTCAGTACTACAGGTAAAATATAATGCACTTTTCCTATTTGAGGACAAATGAAACAAAAATGACTTCGACATTCTTTTTATTGAAACTAAAACATTTCATAGCTTACATACAAGAGTCGACATTCCTCCAAAATATTTCACATAAAAATACGAAGCCCTGACGTCTATTACCACGAATTCCATTCTCTTAAATAGGTAGGTACCTACCTATAATTTATAAATCTCGCCAAACTTCTAGTCCGCTGTGAACACGAGGCGTATGGCTGTGTAGAGAACAAAACAATTCAAGCAGGAGTAAAATCCGCGCAGCTCGGCTTATTGCAACTTCAGAGCTGTCTAGAAGTTTGCACCGACTATACTTAGCAATTTGCTTAAGCGAAATATTTTATTTACTGCGATTAACTATTATTATTTAAATTATCTTGTCAACTATTAATTAATTAGCTACTTAATAAAACCACCAATAGGCTGTAATTCGATTTGATTAATAGAGGTCAGGCTTAGTTAGGTACTAATAATAATAATAATTATAATTTTTGTACATCTAGTTATTATATTCCTATAGTTATAACATATATGTACGTATATTTCACCTCGGAAACGAATATAATAATTTGGGTAAAAAAAGTGTTTAGATAAGGTTTTCAATTTTTTACAGTTTCTTTCAAAAATGCCTTACCTACATCTTCGAGGTACTTCTCTCGTAAGATATTCGCTTTGAAAGCGTAATGGTACTTTAAAACTCAACAAAATCGCATTTTCACAATTTAAAAAAATATACAATACAATTTTACAATTAAAAAAAAATTTAAATGAGCGAGACATTGATAAACAATGATTTTCATGCAGATTATTTAAAAATGTATCGTTATAATTATTATGATTATATTTACAAACTGTTTTCTGTATTGTATAATGATTTGGCTACTTGATAGAAGAATATATAACAATTCCTACTATTTAAAAAATCATTATAGTGTACCTAGTTACTTTGATAAAAGTCGATGTAAAATTATGCCGGTTTCCTTGGTAATAAAACAAGAAAATTTAATACGTCTAGATAACTTGGTATGTTAATAATAATTATTTACAAAAAGTATAGAAATAATATAACATAATATGTGAAAAAAGATTATATATTTCACATACATACTAAATAAAATTGTGTATTTACACATTATTATTGCTATAAAATAGTAATCATAAGTTGAAAACGAAACTTGCGATAGTATTGCAATGGATACATATTTCTTTTACATTGCAAGATGGGCATTATTATTGCTATACAATAGTAAATTAAAAAAAACGAAATGTAAAACAATTTACATTTTCTTTTTCCAATTATATGATGGAATTCCACATCATATATCAACATTGCACATACCTACCTATGAGTTAGGTACTTTCAAAATATTTATTTACAATTTGTTTAATTTACAATACTTACACTTAAATATTATTAAATCTGAATAAACATTCCAAGAGAAACATCAGTAGTTTACAAGTTATGGTGGAGCAAAGAAACAATGTATGCAACACATTGACCTCTAATAAAAAGACACACAACCACGTAGAAAAATTAACTTAACAACTGGCCAATTTTGCTTTGACAGTTTTAGAATTATTGGTAAAGAAAATTATACCTAAAGGCCTTTAAATATAGTCCAATAATTAATAAAATCCCAAATTCAGTCACTGCGTCTTATTTCAGAGACGTCATAATGATTTCGTCTGACTATACCCAATGACCAACATAATATAGTGCGACATAAAAGAGTAGAATGGAAGATACTACATTTATGTTAAGTCACTGTCATATTTATTTCAAACGAGCATTTTTGTTTCTTTTGTGAAAAATCTCAGTCTCAGTCTCACTACTTATGTATACGCTCGCATATATTTGTCCCAATTTTGCGCTATTTTTATTTAAGTAAAGTAAAGTTAAATATTTATTGACATAAAACTCAGTATTAAAATCAATTTGCCTCTTAAAACAACTTTACAGATGTAACTTGACATCAAATCCATACATGTTAATCACAATCGATATTCAAAACAATAAGTTTGATTCACTTTTATATTATAATATTTAAATAAAACAATTGTTAATTATATTGACGGCCTCCGTGGCGCAGTGGTATGCGTGGTGGATTTACAAAACGGAGGTCCTGAATTCGATCCCCGGCTGGGCAGATTGAGATTTTCTTAATTTGTCCAGGTCTGGCTGGTGGGAGGCTTCGGCCGTGGCTAGTTAACACCCTACCGGCAAAGACGTACCGCCAAGCGATTTAGCGTTCCGGTACGATGCCGTGTAGAAACCGAAAGGGGTGTGGATTTTCTTCATCCTCCTAACAAGTTAGTCAGCTTCCATCTTAGACGGCATCATCACTTACCATCAAGGTTAGATTGTAGTCAAGGGCTAACTTGTAAAGAATAAAAAAAAAACTTGTAAATATTATGAGAAAAGTGTGACAAATATAAAGTTTGAAGGCTTAGATCAAGATTTTAGGCCGACTTTCTAGGATATCTTTATTAAAAAAATTTGGGACAAATATACAATTTATCAAATTATTTTAGAAATTATTCATCTAACTTTATAGATAAATGAATATTTTACAATAAAAAATATGGCTACACATACCTACAGTGTAGAACATAAAATAAAATAGTTGTACACAATTGTGTACAATCAAGCGACATAGTACAAAAACAGTTATAACTAAAACTTAATATTTACAAAAAAAAAAACATGTATATACATATGATAGAATGTATATATATGATGTTTGTATACTTTAGGTATTTTATTCAGACGTTCATAATTTTGTAATAAAAATAAATTTTACACATGAGTATGTAAACAATTTTGTACTATTATGTAGTAAATACGAAATTATGTGACTTGAGAATTACTGACAATAGTCTAGTTAAAAAAAAAATATTTTCTATATCTTTAAAATATCCCATAATAGCCAAAATCCCAATCCCCTCCAACTAGTCATTAAAGACTGTATTAGGAGTGGGTATGACAATAGTCCAATAGGGAGGGGATTGAACCACCCTTCGGTGATGACTCTAGACTGCTTTACTGTTAAGCTATTGAGTTGGCTGATATATGTCAACTAACAAACGTCAAAGTTAGTGAATTGTCCTGCAAATGCCACATAAGCTAACCAGTCAACCAGTCAATCAAAAGCCAGTTTTATTTAAATATATGGACCAAAGAGCCAGTTTTACTTAAACATAACAAACATTGGATGCGTAAGCTGTTTGAACATAACAAATACATTCACTAACAATTTAGTTATCCTACATTCACTTACGCATTACTGTTCCACGAACACTTGAACACGATTCACTTACACTTGCAGACATTTTGAACACTTAACATCAGTTTACTTCACATGCATACACTTTGTACACTTTACACCAGTTTCTGTCACATGCGTACACTTTGTACACTTCACATAGGTTTCCTTCACTTGTGTACACTTGGTACACTTGGTACCAGCGTGTCTCACGTGTTGTAGGTGTACTGCACGGGCAGGTTGCGTCTGCTCGCCGGCATGGGGGCGCTGTTGCCGGCCCCCACTATGAGGTAACCGCCTGACGTCATCACTTTCTTGGCTGCGTTCTCGTCGTTCATCAACTGGAATAAATTATATAAAAACAAGTCATAATTTGTCATTTCTCTTTTGTACAGCATAGTCTTTGAAGCTTTTCTTGATTAATACTGTTTACCAACAAAGAAAATAGAAATGAAGGTAGAAAACGCATGTCATAATTTATTTAATTTAAATTATGTATAGTTTGTTTATAAAATGTTACATAAAATATTAACCTAATCTAATTGTTCTAAGCTTATTATTCAAATTAATTTTTATTATTTTAAGAACAAGTTAATTATAATTATTATTAGGTGTGGAATGACTAGTGATTTATACCCTCATTTTTAATTTGTTTGTTGGTAAACAGTACTCATCAAGAAAGGCTGTAGTATAGGTGGAAAGTTTTTGTCGACACAAATAAATCAAGTCCAAACAAACTGTTAAAGAGTTCCCTCGTGTGTGTTGCAACTCCATCATCAGACAACTCCAGGCCTTCATAAAGTTGTAGTGCTTTTAAGTGGTTAATGGAAAAAATATAAAAATTTTCTCTCAATTTCTCCAGGATACCATAATTAGATCCTGATATGGGGACAATGGGACCACCTCAAAAGTATACCCTTTCAGACCTTCATCGAGCCTTCATAAATTTGACAATCGCAGGTTCTCGTTAGTTTAC
Source organism: Bicyclus anynana (assembly GCF_947172395.1). Taxonomy (NCBI): domain Eukaryota; kingdom Metazoa; phylum Arthropoda; class Insecta; order Lepidoptera; family Nymphalidae; genus Bicyclus; species Bicyclus anynana. The sequence continues at coordinate 5,531,251 of NC_069086.1, forward strand.
TTTTGAAACATTAAGTTTATCTGTAACAACTCTACCACCAGTTCAGCAGACAGTAACAGTTCAACTCACCTGTTTGTTCAATAGGAGAGGCGACACTTGTTGCGCGCCCGGTGTCTTGTACGACCCAACGCACTTCACCATTTGGTTTCCGCTTGGATCCTCTACCATACTCACTGCAAACAATAGCACGAAAATTTCACAAATTAAAATACTGCAGTCGGAGGACCCCAGTCAGAACAAGATTCTTCCGACTAATACTTTAGCAATCCATGAATTCACTATGCGGGTGCCGGGTCCATCGTGTGATAGAGAGAAAAACTTCGAGCAAAGTCCAGGACTTGTATCAACGGATTTTTTTTTATTTTATTCTTTACAAGTTAGCCCTTGATTAGTCTCACCCGATGGTAAGTGATGATGCAATCTAAGACGGAAGCGGGCTAACTTGTTAGGAGGAGGATGACAATCCACACCCCTATCGGTTTCTACACGACATCGTACCGGATCGCTAAATCGCTTGACGGTACGTCTTAGTCGGTAGGTTGATAACTAGCCACGGCCGAAGCCTCCCACCAGCCTCCCACGGATATTCGTCCCATAAAGGTGTAGTCGTCATCAACCCATATTCGGCTCACTGCTGAGCTCGAGTCTCCTCTCAGAATGAGAGGGGTAAGGCCAATAGTCCACCACGCTGGCCCAATACGGATTGGCAGACTTCACACACGCAGAGAATTAAGATAATTCCCTGGAGGTTTCCTCACGATGTTTTTCTTCGCCGTTTGAGACACGTGATATTTAATTTCTTAAAATGCACACAGCTGAAAAGTTGGAGGTGCATGCCCCGGACCGGATTCGAACCCACACCCTCCGGAATTGGAGGCAGAGGTCATATCCACTGGGCTATCACGACCATAAAGGTGTACAGGATACTCACCAATGATGGAGGTCTTCTGCGGGTGTCCGTCCGTAGGCTGCGCGAACACTCTGGTGGGCGTGATCTTGGTGCCGACCGTGAGCGCCGGCGCCGGCGCGTTCTTCTGCAACGCCAGTACCAACACCATCAGAATATATTTGTTTACAACATAGTAGGGGAGCCGTAGAAGGGATGTTTGCAGTTACTCGGGCGAGGCAGATGAAGATAAGGGAGGAGAAACGGTGCACGTTGTTGATTATCTCCACCAAGTATGAGCCCTTAATACCTTAATATAGGTAGGTACGTTTAGGGCAACCAATAAAAAAAAAACACTCAACCAGCACGTCAGATTAAAATAAGGTAGTTGAGTTTATAGTTAAAATAGCAATGTGCATTCCAAAAATCTGAAGATTTGAGCGTAACGTAAAGGAATAGGAGGGTTCCAAAGTTACAAAATAAAACCTGTATATTTTAGTTCTCGAGTTACGAGCGCGAATAATTTTTTACTTATTTTGAAGGATCTCTTAATTATTTCCTTTTTTTTTCTGACAATTTCAGTAAGCTAAAATAATAAAAATTGCTTTTAAAATCTGTAGTTTTTTTTTCCACCGCTAAAAGAGAAAAAAGTAAATAACCTTTTTTTCTTCCTATGATTTAATCTACCAAATGCAATCGGTCCCCATAACACTCTAGTAACTGCAAATTTAGCATCCCGAACTCCCCTACTATCACAAACTGTCTGTCTGTACATATGTGTGAGTTTACCTCATCCCCCTCAAAACACAACAGAAAGTTTTGTTGGTGAATTTACGAGTATGTGTTATACATGAGGTCCATAGATACTTGGTCTGAGTCACACAAGCACAGAGTTAAGGATGATCCAGAGTGAGTCTTTACAAGCAGCGTGGTGAAGCCGGTGAAACCCATAAAAGCAAATGTCACGCGTCTCCTTGATTTTTGCATATACAAACTTTTTTCATAATTTGTATTTCAAAATTGAACACTAAGAACAATTACGTAAATTGAATAAAAAATTAATATAATGAATAATTACCAATAAAAAAATACTCCATCTTATTTCTTTTGCGTTTGTAAACAGTTTTTAAAATATTAAAAAAACACAAGACGCGATTTTTCTTGAATAACATTCAAAGTTACCGATGCGACGCTTCGTGTCGTACTGACTCGAGAATCTATTCTCTTTTGAATTTCGTATTTGGAGCGGCTACGACACCGTCGTATTCCGTGCGCTCTATCTGTTTAATCTGTGCACATAAGGGACCTCCGATTGAGCTTTGCATTTAGGGACCTACGCCTCAGTCGGTTGATAAACACAGGGTTAATGGGCATGCCTTGTGAAGTGTTGCTTTATTTGTACGATTGATTTACACTTACCATCAAGAGAGGCAAGTTTTCTGTATACCAAAATGTTTTTGACACTTAGAGAAGGTGATATTTTAATAACAGAAGGCCGCTGCCAACGATGGCCGAGATGTAACTAAGAACAGATTTATCTATACTAATATTATAAAGTTGAAGAGTTTGTTTGATTGAACGCCCTAATCTCAGGAACTAATGGTCCGATATGAAAAATTCTTTCAGTGTTAGATAGCCCATTTATCGAGGAAGGCTATAGGCTATATATTATCCCTATATATATTCCTACGGGAACGAAAAACCACGCGGGTGTAACCGCACGGCATCAGCTAGTGATGATATAAAATCCTGAGACCAACTTACTGGGAGATTTTCAGTACCAGGTTGCAATCTTCTATCCAACACGTTCCCATTCTCGCTGGTGTTGTCCTGTAATGTACAAATATATATTTTTCTCAAACATGCTTGGAAATTTGAATATTATCTTGACCACCTTCTTCGAGATAAATCAATCTTGCTGTACTGGTCAAGCAGCGGCCAGCAAAAGCGTCGTGTAATTAAAAAATGGAACGATCACTCCGCAACATGGCGACCAAAGAGGTAACTTATCAAAAGTTTAATATAAATTTCGAACTGACTTGCACATAGCCTCGTTGGAAGCCTTGGCCGCAACTAGGCATTGACGGACTTACGTATGCGTGACTCGGCTTCGCCTCGGCCCACATTCACACTTTCGTCCATCAATGCCTCTTTTGTCGGCCGCTAAATGTGCCATTACTGCACTCTTTCCCAATAGCTAAAGCAATAGACATTTTAACAAATGGTTGTTCTCTACTTTCGCAGTAGAACTGGCTGCAGTTGGCCGAGGGTTGCTCTGACACTAGATGTGGGCTACTTTCGCGTATAGGACATATTATTATGTCTATTTTATATTATACAACTTAATCACATAGGCACATGATTAAAACGTGTGTAATTTATTTTATATAATTAGTTATCTATAATATATTCTAATAATTCATTCAAACGTCATTAATTCTATTTAACATAAGCATGCGTTGGAAGTTCATGTAATTATTTAATATTATAGATATTTAGCGCGCGGCCTTTGTGTTTTTTTTTTTTATTCTTTACAAGTTAGCCCTTGACTACAATCTCACCTGATGGTAAGTGATGATGCAGTCTAAGATGGAAGCGGGCTAACTTGTTAGGAGGAGGATGAAAATCCACACCCCTTTCGGTTTCTACACGGCATCGTACCGGAACGCTAAATCGAGCTAGCCACGGCAGAAGCCTCCCACCAGCCAGACCTGGACAAATTAAGAAAATCTGCCCAGCCGGGGATCGAACCCAGGACCTCCGTTTTGTAAATCCACGCATACCACTGCGCCACAGAGGCAGTCAAAATTCAGAAAAAAAGTCAGAGTGCGTACAATTGTACATTACAACTCACACTAGCCTACTAGCTAAGTGTACACCATTGTTTCTCGTGTTCTATGTACCTACTCTTGTGAAATTTATGTGTGCCTGTGCTATAATAAACTTTCTTCTGTGCATCTCGCTATCTTTCACTCACTCTCCTTCTGACTTCAACTTGATCTATCAAGACTTTTACATCAGAAACCCTCAAACATCGCTATAACGCTATACTCACGGTGCTCCTCTGCTGCGCGCACACGGCGTAGTGCTGCGTCCAGTGCGAGCGCTGGCACGAGTAGTCGCAGTACGACGTGTTCCAGCAGCAGTAGAACTGCGCCTCCTGGCTGCAGTTGGCGCACCTGGGAACAGAGAGTTGTTTGAACAAATTGTAATGGAGTGTACGGAACCCAACCAGCACAGCAAGGAATCCACCACTCCCACATAACGAGAACATTCTCGAAGCCAGCTGCCGGCGCAGACTACGTCGGGCTGATGATTCATAACACAGTATATAAACCGAGTCCAGGCGTCATTCGGCCCTGGACGCAGGCCAACACCTGCCTGGACGGAGTGCGGCTATCCCTCAGACCAATTATAGAAGGACCTGTATCGCACTCATAGTCTCGAACAAAATTGTCTGTCATTTTCTGAGGAAAACGAGCTTAAATTTGGTATATATCTTACACTAAACTAGAAGTTTGTGCCCGTTTTTTTAAACTCATTAATTCATTAACCGACGAACACGATTACAGCTATTTAACATCTATTATATAGAGACAGTTTTTATAATCGGATTAGATCGTTGATCATATACTTTGACAGAAAAGTAACGTCTGCCAACTGCCTATACAATAATTGGTCTGAGGGCTATCCACATCGTTAGTGCATCCTGTGTCTAGGGGCCGATGCCCACGGCGCGTCCGAAGCCCCTTCACCGCAAAAGGGGTCGCACTGTACGAACGCACACAAATAGAATAGTAGTAGTATAGTCAAGTAAGAGTCAAAATTAAGCGATTACGATAGTGTACAAACTTCGCTCAATTTACGATAGTAGTCGGTTTTTGCGCCCCAAACAAACGATGCAAAGTAAGTTCTGAAAGTGGGTTCCTCTCGCGAGATTAAAACTTCGACTAACTTTCTCAAGGGCTTCATCAAAGCATCGAAACTGTATGGGAGGTGGGTATTTTTTTAAATCTTTACAAGTTAGCCCTTGCTTACAATCTCACCTGATGGTAAGTGATGATGCAATCTAAGATGGAAGCGGGCTAACTTGTTAGGAGGATGAAAATCCACACTCCTTTCGGTCCACAATCGCTTGGCGGTACGTCTTTGTCGGTAGGGTGGTAACTAGCCACGGCCGAAGTCTCCCACCAGCCAAAAAGGGTATTTAATGTTAGTGGCGAGCACTTTATATATGCAAAAATATAGCACTGCCTACCCTAAGGACTCACTAAAAACTAATGTTGGACCACAGAATACACAGTTAGGACAAGAAATTTTCCAACTTTTCCTCATTCATCATCATTATCAACCCATATTTGGTTTGGGTTCGATCTGTGGTTCCAGCTGAAAATCAGTGCTACATGCCCTGATTCAAATGGTCACATACCATTATGCTGAGCTGGGGCCATTTTCTGGGTTATGCCACACATCGCAAGGTATTATCCTGTATGACTCGCTGTACTGGAGATATTGTGATGTGTGGCATAATTTCTAAATAAACGCATTTTTTATGTTCATTCATTTATATTTAATTTCTTAAAAGGCACACAGTTGCAAACTTGGAGGTGCATGCCCCGGACCGAATTCAAACCCACAGCCTCCGGAATCGGAGGCAGAGCTCATATCCACTGGGCTATCACAGCTCATAGTGCACGCCCTAGTTAAAAACCTTAAGCACACTGTTGTTTAAGGTCAAGACTCACCACTGCTTCGTCTTGGCCGCCTTCACAGCCGCCTCGAGCTCCACTTGCGCCACGCGTCGCATCTCGCTCACTGTGCGCGTCTTTTCCTTCTCGAACGCGACGCGCATTTCTGTTGTCATCAGTTCTGAAATAAATGTGGTCATGTTTACTACATTTTATTCATCATTACTGCGTTGCTAGCAAAGACCTATGGTTCCGAGACTCGGTCGCTAACTATGGGCCTCATAAGAAGGCTCAGAGTCACACAGCGGGCGATGGAACGAGCTATGTTAGGAGTATCTCTGCATGATCAAATCAGAAATGAGGAGATCCGCAGAAGAACCAAAGTCACCGACATAGCTCAACGTGTCGCGAAGCTGAAGAGGCAATGGGCGGGGCACATAGTTCGAAGAGCCGATGATCAAGGGTCCCAAGGTGCTGGAATGGCGACCTCGCACCAGGTGGACTGACGACATCAAGCGAATCGCAGGTATTCGCTGGATGCAGGTGGCTCAGTATGATGTTTGGAAGTCCCTACAAAAGGCCTATGTCCTGCAGTGGACATCCATCGGCTGATATGATGATGATGATGATGATGATATATCTTACCATATGTGTGCATCAACTCATTGACCTCTTGCTGATGCTTCCACTTGGACTGTTCGAGCTGCGCCTTCAATATGGTCGCCTGCGATACGGGGTCATCCATCTTCTCGAGCGTGTCTTCCAAGAGATTTCTGAAGAAATCCGCTAACTGGATAACAAAAAACATATTATTTACTAGCGGACGCCCGCGACTTCATTCGTTAATGAATTTTTCCGGGATCAAAAGTATTCTTTGTATTTCAGCCACATCGCTTCAGTAGCCGCAGCGCAAAGGAGGAACCAAGATGGATGAAGGTCGATTCTAATACGGATCTTAGATATTGTTCTTTATGTTTATAGGATGCAAAAATTTTAATGTACTTTTTCGTCACTAACAACGAAGTTGCCATGGAAACGAACGATGTCACAGCGCTGAAACTTTACAGAAGTCACGTACAGGACTTCATCGAAGCGTCAAAGCGATTGGTGTATATTTAAGTGGCTTTAACATCATGGGCTGATATACCATGAGGTGTGTGCCACATATATTCGTACCTCCTCTATAGCAAACGATGTTAGTGTTCTAACCAATGATAATTATATACTATAGATCGCTTACGTACCTACGAAATCACCGCAAAAAGTGATCCGAATAATAGGCTACAACACTAAGCGCATGCATGCACAATTTTGTCTTTAATTCCATTATATATTTATGTATATATAGTTTTTACACTTCCTGAACACACAACTCGACATTGTAGACGATATTTAAAGTAATATTTGTTTAAATAACGTTCGTCGTTCACCACATCTAACATTAAGTTGGCTATAAATTTACTCTTATGAGCGCCTCAAATAAAAAAAAAATCAAAAATCATTTATTTCAAGTAGGCTCAGTTTACAAGCACTTTTGACACGTCAGTTGACTATTTGTAAAGATTCTACCACCGGTTCGGAAGGCAGGTTCTGCTGAGAAGATACCGGCAAGAAACTCAACAGTTGCTCTTTTGAAAAAGTCATGCAATATTATAATGTACAATTGATAACAATTACAATTTCTTATAGTTTTATTTCCTGTGTGAAGGTGGAAGCTGATCCAATGGCCTCCAAGCGCTTTTATCTTTAATCATGTGCTAGTAACACATCTAACAGTATTTAATATCATTGGTTCTAACCTTGACAGCGTTCTGGCTCAACTTGGCGGTCACCGGTCCAGCAGTGGACGGCACGGGGATGTTGCCGGCGGGCGCGGAGGGGTCCAAGGGGTTCACCAGCGGGGGACGCTGCTGCAAGCGCGGCAGCTGAAACACATTTATTGACGATTGGCATTTTACTTAGCTATCTTGCGATCAGGCCCTGTAGCCAAGTGGCACGTCGATTCTCTTTCTACAATCGCAAACGCTTCGAAAACTAGAAAAATGTATGGGAATGACAGATCTTTTATTCTTTACAAGTTAGCCCTTGACTACAATTTCACCTGATGGTAAGTGATGATGCAATCTAAGATGGAAGCGGGCTAACATGTTAGGAGGAGGATGAAAATCCACACCCCTTTCGGTTTCTACACGGCATCGTACCGGAACGCTAAATCGCTTGGCGGTACGTCTTTGCCGGTAGGGTGGTAACTAGCTACGGCCGAAGCCTCCCACCAGCCAGACCTGGACAAATGAAGAAAATCTCAATCTGCCCAGCCGGGGATCGAACCCAGGACCTCCGTCTTGTAAATCCACCGCGCATGCCACTACGCCACGGAGGCCGTCAAATGTGACATGACCTGTCGATAGCAAATCGACGCGCCACTTGGCTACAGGGGCTGTAGGCGTAGCATGCATCAACGATACATCTCGTGAAGCGAAACAACACACGTAGAGCCGACCGATTGTCGACCAATAGCGGCGGAGTTGGACCAGAGTCATCTCTGTCGTCCAAACGCAATGAAAGAGATAGCGGTATTTTCCGCTACATCGTCATTAGTTGAAAGTCCATTTCTCTTCACAAGATTATTTCATTGGTGGCATGTTACCGCCACAGGTAACAAAAACTTAAACATATCAAGTCAGTAGGCCTAAGATGCACGCCACGACATACATCGTAAAGAGGAAAACACAATCGACCAATAGCGGCAGAGTTGAAAAATTGACCTCTTTCGATCCTGCCACTAACCGAATCAACGAGAGCAATATTTTTTAGTCCGTCGCTATTGTTCGAAATTTGTCTTTCACTCGTCTCGAGATATGCATACAGATAACAGAAAAACGTGTGCATCTCGGGACGCTCGACAGAAGTGATAACTTAAACCTGCTGTCGTATGCGTGAGAGAAAGGGGAAGCCAGACAAAGTGGCGCCGTAACGCGTTACGTTACGATGCGGTTCAAGGTCCGTTTATATCTACAGACAATTAGCGTGCCAGACACGTGCCGTGGCAGACAAAATAATACTCTTCTATACATTGTTTATTAACGTATTTATAAATATCGTAACGCGACCGCGTAGACGTTGACAGACACGGGCGCCCGGCCAGTATTCGCGGAAAGATTGTTTTGTCTGTAAGGTTCATGTCTGAACTAAAATTGACAGCGTCTTACACAAATGACAATAAAGATCGCCATCACCAAATGATCAAATGAGCGTCATTAAGACATTAGCGCCGCGTCTGGGGGACTTCTTTCATGAAAAGGACTTTATATGTCTCTAGCTACCTGCTGGGCAGTGTGAATAGACGGTGTCTGTGGGTGTCTGCCACGCTACTTGTCTGTGGGTGTCTGCCACGCTACTTGTCTGTGACGCACTGTGTTTGTAGGTATAAACAGACCTTAACCCTTCCATAAGAATTCATCACTTCAAAACTGAAACAAATCAAGTCATACAATGTTTTACTCACCTCAACAGTGTTGTCGCTAGTATTGTTCGTATTACTAGTGTTGTTGTTGTTGTTGTTGTTGTTGCTGTTGTTGTTGTTGGCTAACAACTGCGTGGTCGGCAGTAAGGAGAGCGGGTTGGTGGGCGCCATGGACACGAACTGCGGATTGCGTTCCGCTAGGCCGTTGACGACTGGAGGGGATGACGTGCCCTGAAAGTTAAGTAAGCGTAAACAACTCAACGGTAAAGGGGGGTGCGCACACAGAGAGGTGGAGGGTCTAAAGGGGCCGTACTCATCACCGATACCACCACCACTCCAAACAGCAGACGGGTAGCAGCAACGGTGATTGTACCATCATTCTTCAGTAGATGAAACACCTCGAGCAGTAGGACTTGTGACCTTGGGTTTAGGTTTATGGGATCCCTTTATAATGCATTGACACTAACCTTTCCTGACTGACATGTTCTCCATGCTCACACTAAACAATTTATGATCAATAATTACAACACAAAACATTATTAATATACATAGAATAAGAAGGGGGGGTTATTATATCATAGCGGATTACTATTAGCATATTTTTGATGGCGCGCACTGCGAATAAACGCACGCATTTAGTCGTATATCTGAAAACGCAAAAAATGTAGAACAGTTTTCTATAGAACCGGAAGATTTAGCGATTTTTTCAGAGATTTATTTTGTGCTAAAAAAAAATAATTAGTCTGTTGTGGGCTCGTCTCGGACTAAGGCGCGATTGGAACCCTCGTAACTTTAATTTTAAGTTTACGACTAATTATTATCCGCATTATCATATAACTAGCTGATGCCGCGCAGTTCCACCTGCGTGGTCTCCGTTCTCGTAGGAATCCGGGGATAATATATAGCCTTCCTCAATAAATAGGCTATCTAACACTGAAAGAATTTTTCAAATCGGACCAGTAGTTCCTGAGATTAGCGCGTTCAAACTCTTCAGGTTTATAATATTAAGTATAGATATTATTGCCTGAAATTTAAAAATGCTTGTAAACTAAGCGAGTAATAATTGAAATATATGAATTATGACATGGTTTTAGTCTCCAATAGTAAGTATATGGTGGTAAGTACATTATATTATTATACTTACGTCGCCTCCAACAGACATCATGGGTTGTAAGCTGAAAGTCCATTGTCCATTTACAGAAGTGATCAAAGGCACCGTGTGCACCGTAGTGGGCACTTGTCCGACGATGGGCACTTGCCCAATGTTGGGCATCGGCCCAGCGTTGGGCACGCATATCGCGTTGCTGTGTACGTTGGTCGCTACTGTTGTCATGGGCTTCGATGTGGCCACTGTTAGAGATGTATTTGGCAAAGATAATTGTGTTATTTGAGTGTTGACTGCAGTTTTGGCTGTAAAATAGAAATAATTTATTCAAAATTTTTTTTTTAATTATTATTTTGTGTGCATTTATATAAATAAATGCACACAAAATAATAAAATTCGCTATCAAAGCATTAAATACTCATGTCCATTCTAAAAACGGTTGCCTTAAGGAGGAAATTAAAAAAAAGAAAGAAAATAGTTTTATGCACTTCTCCATTAAAACTTGAATTTTGTCAAATGTGTATATTACAAGAGTATATTAAAGTGGGTGGATAATTGTGCTTTTGAGTATATAATATATTTGCTTGATTCTTAAATATTATTGCACAATATTTGTATTTACGAGTGCAATCTTTGTCTATGCAGAAACTATTTCTCAACATTTAAAATTTTTGTTGATGTTGAAACTAACAATTACGTCAAAACATTAATCGGTTCTCAATCTCGTGTAAAAGAGAATTTAGAACTACCAAGTTGAGTGATATTGTGGCCATAATTAAAAAAAAAATAGACAAAATCTACTTACATATACTTGTTGGTGCTTGTGGTCTAATATTTGGCGTGTTCAGATTTCCATTAACATTTACAGGACGGGAAGTCCTCTGCGTCGGCGCCTGTGTAGTCGGCGGCTGTATGGGAATATACACCATAGAATTTTTCCCATTCAACTCTGACCGTTCTTTGTCTTTCCTCGGCTGAGGGAAAGTTTTCCGAGCCCTTATTCTTACTTCCGTAGTTTTCGTTACAGCCTTCTGAGCGACAGGTGAGATGACAACTTTATTGATCCTCACATCGCGTAAGTTCGCTGTAGTGACAGGATTCACGGGTCGCAACTGGAAGGCTTTCATCAAATCCATCTTCTCCACTTGTCTGTCTGCATCGTCGAAGTCCATCGGTTCGCTCTTCACCTCCACTTCTACAGTCTCCCTCTGCTTCTCTTCTGGGGGTGCAGGTGGTGACGTCATCCTAGCAAACGACCGGACGCCCACCCTACCCACTTTTGGCTTATCCTCAGTCCTTAACTTCTGCAATTTGTCCACAGCTTCTTTCATGTTGCGAACGTTGTCCGAACTGGTTGGCGTGAATACGTTCAATGCACTACTTGCTGATACAGTTATTTCAACTGTTTTTGGAGTTGTTGTTGTTTTAGGTGTTGCAGTTGTTTTAGGAGTTGTAGTTGTTTTAGTAGTTGTGTTGCTACTCTGAGCTGTTGTGGACAAACTGCGCACGCTAGTTATTGTTGGAAGCGCTGCAATAATTTTCTTAGCGGACTCTCGAGCCAAAGCTGCCAAGCTTGTATTGTCATCAATCTGCATCAATTTCTCAGACTTCTCTGTACTGTTCTTTATCTTTTCGATAGGCTCGGGTACAATTTCTTTAACCTTTTCTTTAGGTGTAACATCTTTAATTTTATCTTTTGTTGAACTTGAACTATCTTTATTGTTTTTCTTTTCAATAACTTTTTCTTCTTTTGAAAGTTCGCTTGAATTATGCGATCTATTCCTCGAACTACGTTTTTGTTGTTTGTTAACGTTTTCTTGTTTATCGTGTTTAGTTTTCTCTGATTTGTTGGGTTTGTGCTTAGGGGTTATTGCTTTTTCCTCTTTTTCTTTTGGTGTACTGGTTCTGCTTGATCTAACTTTTGACTTCACCTTAATTGGCGTTGATGTAACCATTTTATTTGTATCTAATGGATCACTAGTAGAAACTTCCTTTTCTACTTCTTTACTGATAAGGGGTTCCGTGGCAACAACTTCATCGTTTGTCTTTTCAACCGCATTATCAATTAAATTGTTATTCGATAAATTGTCTTCAATATTTATTTTGTCTTTGGTTGTTTCTTCTGCGTTTTCCGATTTATGGTCATCTTGAACTTTTTCGCTTTCCACTTTTTTCTTTTTTTCTTTTGAATTGGACATTATTGTTATAACTGCTTCTTCGAGTCCGGATCTTCGTCGTTTTCTAGACGACTCTTTCTCTTTTTTTGACACATTTTGTTCATCAACCTCCATTGGCGATTGCCTGTAAATAATTCAAAAGTGCATTTTACTATATGTTGAATAATCAAAAACATTATGTGATTTTGTACTTTATTTCAATTCATATAGAATGAATACTAGGCCAGGGTTTGTAACCATGTAGCACGTCGATTCTCTTTCTTCGAATTACAATCAAAAATTAAAAAATAATCGCTTCGAAAATTAAAAAATAACATTCGTAATTGATAGGTCATGTGATCAAGTTATTGTCATTCCAATTTTTAGTTTTCGAAGCGTTTGTGGAAAGAGAATCGACGTGCCACATGGCTACAGGCCCATACAATACGGTATATTATTATTTAATATAATGGTACAGATTAAAGAATAATAGCAGATAGAGCGCACGGAACACTGCGGTGTCGTAGCCGTTCCAAATAAAAAAAAAACAAAAACGAATAAATCCTCAAGTCAGTACAACACGAAGCGTTGCATCAGTAATTTTCGATATTATTCAAGAAAAATATCGTCTTATGTTTTTATATATTTTAAAAATTGGTTTCTAGAACTAAAGAAACAAGATGGAAGTATTTTTTTATTGGTAATTATTGATATTAATTTACGTAATTGTAGTTAGTGTTAAATTTTGAAATACAAATTATGAAAAACGTTTGTATAAACGGTTTCTTTATGGGTTTCACCGGCTTCTCCACGCTACTTGTAAACTCATTCTGGATCATTCTTTATTCTGTATATAATGGTTTCATATAATTTTGGTCCATCTCCATCTCCAAGTAAGGATCAATTTGAGATACTTTTCAAAAAAAATTATGTTTCATAACTCACTTATCAATAGAGAAGTCGCCTTTCGCTTTTGTAACTTCAGTATCATCTGTAACTTTTTTAGGTGTACCCGCCTTTCCTTCGTCATTTTCACTGAACTCACTGAAATGTTTAAAATATACATTGACTTCTTATAATAAATGGACACACAATTATGTAGAAAATTTCACTTAAAAACTGGCCAATTTTGCTTTGACAGCTCTCGAATTATTGGTAAAGAAAACTATACCTAAAGGCCTTTAAATACAGTACGATATTCAATAAAATCCCAATTCAGAGCAAATTCAACCTTAAGGAATGAGTTTATAGGTTGAATTTGCAAATGCGACTACTTGTATTGAGTGCCAAGAATTTGTGTTTGGCACTCATTGAGTGGGGACGTTTTTTGGTCGCTGATTAGTACATCCACTTTTTGATAGAAGATCGATTAAAATATAAGAAACTCGTCAGCTTACCCTTCATTGTTAATGGAACTTTTCGAGCTTTTTGAGTTTGATCGAACTCTCCTCTCTTTTACGGTACTGGGGGAGGATTCTCCTGGTTTATCTTTTACTTGGGATCTTACTTCACCATCGAATGTCGGTATCTGAGGCAATACAAATTCGTTACAACCAAAATTATGGGTCACCAAAACATCGTAAACTATTTAATAAAATATATTATTTTGATTGAATACAGATGTCATTGTTGCAACATCTAATGAGGAACATCATCGATATAGGGCCCTGACTGGCAATTATCTATCTCGGTTTAAGATCCAAAACACAAGCCAATATATCGTTTTCATCGTATTTTCGTTTTGGAGATCATCCAGTTTTGTTTTTCAACGAAATCATAATAATTATCATCATTTTACGTAAAGTGGCGTTAGTATAGTAGTGTCAGTAGCAAGTTGTAACGTTATTTTAAAGAAAAACCGTTAATTACCATAACTTCGTTAAATAATCATGTTAAATGGTCGTAAAAGCAAAAATCACTGCCACTTGATGTAAAATAATCTTGTCAAGGTCATTTTTAGTTGCAATAATAATATAAGACAATCGCAAAATCAAAGATACACTGATAAACGATGTTTTCAATCGTACACTGAGAAACACAATTGGCATGCTGACAACCTGTTGCTTGAATACCCAAGTCGAGCGTATTTTATTTATATATTGTTTGTGAACACATTTTAATACGCAATATCAAAAATGTTAAAGACACAATAAAAGAGAGACAAATATATCTTACCATCATTTTAAGCTGTTCAGACAATTTTGTGGGATCAAAAGGCGTTTTGAATGGTGCATGTTTAAATTGGCCATATTTACGCGATATGTTACGGATATGATCTTCCGCCTCCTGAAAAAACAATTTAATAAGTACATTAAATAACAGCCTGCGGGTCCCCGATATCTAACGTCACCCAGACGTGGGTTTTCTAACTCACGATCTTGGGAGCGTCCGGACTGATTCACTCAGGTCACGGTTATCCCGAATGGCCCTCTAAGCCGAGGTCCGATTGTCATAGGAGATGCCCTTAGAGTCGTTTCGTCCTCTATCTTTATTTCAGCCTTCGGGTCTCATCAGGCTATGCTTCTGCGCTCGCCCAAATCCCCCGGTGACGCCGTAGCGGTCCCACATGGAGCCATCGGCACTTACTCAACACGAAAACAAAGACAGCCTGCGGCCTAATCAGTGTAGTTCCTCTTTCCATGGGGCTAAGGGGATAAAATATAGCCTACTAACGGACGCCCGTAACATCGTTCACGTGGAATTCAGTTTATCACAAATCCCTCAGAAACCATGAATTTCTCCGAGATAAAAAGTAGCGTATGTTATGTATTCCGAGTAAAATTTATTTCCATTCTAAATTACAGCCAAATCGATTGAGTAACCGCAGCGTAAAGGGGGAACAAACATACACACTTTCCCACAATCTTTCGCCTTTATAATATGATAAACTGAACTCATAAATATAATTATTATTGATAAAAAAAAGTAGATCCAGAGATTATCCTCCACAACTATACAAACATTAACACTTTATATCATGTATTTGTATATGTTATGTATGTATATACATTTAGTATAGATTAAGATCTGTGTGATGCGAGTGTCTATTTTTTGTACTGTGGAAACTTTGACTTTTTTAACAGCAATCCCAAGTACTCGAAATAAATGATGTAAATGAAATAGATTATAGATTGAAATACCCTGGTAAATTGGTCAAATGTACAAGGTTTCCTGGGGCAATAATAGGTACAAAATAGAAAATTTCATCTTCAATATAGATTATGTCCTCAGGGTAGGTACTGGGTAGGTAGATTTAGTAAGTACAAAAAAAATATAGATAGAGAAACCGCTTACTTGCATGCTTTCCAATATATCCGTACGTTTGGCTTTGAAATTGTTTGGATCCTTTTCACAGTAGAGGAAACAATCCCTGGCGGGCACCCAGGCGCGGTCGTGGGCTCCGAAGAATCTAACGTCGACCAAACCCTGGCTGTTTACTGACATCCCCTTCGCCGGCCAATATGGGAAACCTATAGAAGACGGTAAACATATTATAATCAAAAATAGGCACATTCTAGTTTCTCAACGTGCGGGCCTTAAAATGAACATGAGTAAGACGAAGATCATGTCTAATGCTCATGTACCGCTTCACCCAGTTATTGTTGAGGACTCTGCGCTCGAAATCGTAGACGAATATATATACCTAAAGTATTTTTCAGATAGCGTATGGTGACAGTTGCCTTAAGACGTTCATAATACGTACTATTATCGTGAATCGCGGCAAACTTTTAAGAGTAAAACGAACTGTCACCGTACCCATGCTATCTGAGAAACGCTATATGACGCACAGTCCAGTTAAGTCCAAATTCGAGAAAGAGGTGAATCCAGCTCGGCTGGGCAGCGTTTGGGAAACTACCGACATCTTTCGTCCGAAATTCCTCAGTGCCTGTAGTCGAAAGTCTTCGAACAGTGCGTGTTGCCAGTGATGACCTACGGATCCGAGACTTGGTCGCTTACTATGGGCCTTAATAGTCACTCAGCAGGCGGTGGAGCGAGCTATGCTTGGAGTTTCTCTGCGTGATCAAATCAGACATGAGGAGATCCGCAGACGAACCAAAGTCACTGACATAGTTCAGCGAGTCGTGAAGTTGAAGTGGCAATGGACAGGCCACATAGTTCCGCCGATGCGTAGTTAGCCGATGGACGTTGGGGTCCCAAGTTACTGAAATGGCGACCACCCACTAGGTGGACCGAGGATATCAAGCGGGTTGCAGGGAGTCGCTGGATGCTGGCGGCTCGAGACCGTTGTGTTTGGAAGTCCATGCAAGAGGCCTATGTCCAGCAGCACGCCTTGATCTCGCCATCTCCCGTCAGTACGATACCTTTGAGTTTAGCCCACAGCAGCATGTGCGGAGTGGAGCACACGTCGGTGAACCACGTGGGGCGCCGCGCGTGCGCCACCATGTAACACTCGGGGCACGCCTCGATCTCGCCATCTCCCGTCAGTACGATACCTTTGAGTTTAGCCCACAGCAGCATGTGCGGAGTGGAGCACACGTCGGTGAACCACGTGGGGCGCCGCGCGTGCGCCGCCATGTAACACTCGGGGCACGCCTCGATCTCGCCATCTCCCGTCAGTACGATACCTTTGAGTTTAGCCCACAGCAGCATGTGCGGAGTGGAGCACACGTCGGTGAACCACGTGGGGCGCCGCGCGTGCGCCGCCATGTAACACTCGGGGCACGCCTCGATCTCGCCATCTCCCGTCAGTACGATACCTTTGAGTTTAGCCCACAGCAGCATGTGCGGAGTGGAGCACACGTCGGTGAACCACGTGGGGCGCCGCGCGTGCGCCGCCATGTAACACTCGGGGCACGCCTCGATCTCGCCATCTCCCGTCAGTACGATACCTTTGAGTTTAGCCCACAGCAGCATGTGCGGAGTGGAGCACACGTCGGTGAACCACGTGGGGCGCCGCGCGTGCGCCGCCATGTAACACTCGGGGCACGCCTCGATCTCGCCCATCTCGGCGCGGCACGAGCGCACCAGCGCGCGCGCCACACCCGTTAGCTTGGATTGCACTGGAACGCACACAAGCGAGCCTTACAGTAATCGTATAATAGCAATCCAAGAATCCAAGGTGGTGTGTATTATACATCATAAATTCCTTATATGTACCTACCATAAAGCGTAATTTTTTTATTTTATTCAGGGCAGTAATGGTACTACTTTTTTGCCTCATGTAGAAGAAGATTACTAAGTAGCCAGAAAGTTTAGACGTTTAGACAATTTTAAGGGTAGTAATAAATGCGAGCTTATAACAATATTCTTTGAATTTTAGCTCAATTCTTTATATTTTCTGAAGGATAGTACTAAAAATCATATTATTATTAAACAGGCACTTCGCTGTGCAAATGCTTCACAAGATATTCTTAAAAATGTTATAAATGTAAACACTGCAATGCATATAAATAAATACATACAAACGGAAATATTCAATGTCTTTTTTAAAATCGGTTTAAAGAATAATAATTCCAATTAGAAAGTTAAAACAAATAAAAAGTTTAAATAAATAAATTAATGAATAAAGTATAAACTAATTAAAAATAAAATAAAATAAATAAAGTTCTTAGAACACAACATACTCGTACATGTGTTAAATATGATGCTGTTGTGCAGTATCCACATGGCATCGGCCAAGAACGCCTCCGGGCTGCCGTAGTTGTTCTCTGAGAGGTTCTTCTTCATCAGTGAGAGGTCCATGGGGTGCACTACGTATTTTTCGTAGTCCGGGAACGCGGTCCTGTCTACGGGATTCATGAATGGCTCCACCTGTAATAGAACCATATAGTTTTTATTTAATTTTTTAGCTATACTAATATTATAAAGGTGCCGTGATAGCCCAGTGGATATGACCTCTGCCTCCGATTCTGGAGGGTGTGGGTTCAAATCCGGTCCGGACATGCTCCAACTTTTCAGTTGTGTGCATTTTAAGATATTAAATATCACGTGTCTCAACCGGTGAAGGAAAACATCGTGAGGAAACCTGCATACCAGAGAATTTTCTTCATTCTCTGCGTGTGTGTAGTCTGCCAATCCGCATTGGGCCAGCGTGGTGGACTATTGGCCTAACCCAACATTCTGAGAGGAGACTCGAGCTCAGCAGTGATATGGGTTGATAATGATGAAATGATGAATATTATAAAGAGGTAAGATTTGATTGTTTGTTTGCATTCAATAGGCTCTGAAAATACTAAACCGATTTGGAAAAATCTTTCACAGTAGGGGAAGTTACTTTTTAACCGACTTCAAAAAAAGAGGAGGTTATCAATTCGTGGGAACCTTTTTATTTATTTATGTATGTTCACAATTACTTAAAGAAGCCTGAACCGATTTGAAAAATTATTTTTTGTTTAAAAGGGTTTGCTTTGCAGTTGGTCCCATAGTAATCATGTCATGATCTGATGATGGAATCCTGGAGAAATCGAGGCGAACTTTCGAATATTATAGGGGCAACAGTGCGTTTGTTAATGTTTTAAATATTTTGAAAAACTATAATTTAATGAAGGTCTGGTGTCGATCTGATGATGGAGCCGAAGCACAGACGTGGGAACTTCTTAACGGTTTACAGAAGCTACCTTGTATTTGGGCTTGATTAATTTGTATTTGAGAACTTTACATCTAGATGGGTTATGACTGTCATTAGGGGTCTGGTGATGGAGAGACCAACTACTGGTCCAATTTGAAAAATTCTTTCAGTGTTAGATAGCCAATATATCGAGGAAGGCTAGGCTAAAGGGGACCATGCGGGTGAAACCTCGCGGCGTCAGCTAGTACTACATATTTGAATAATCATGTTTCGAAATTTGTCGGTAGTAAAATAGGGCTTAAATGTTAATTCTTCCTTAAATTATATCAATACATATAAATAAAATTTTAATGTCTGTTTGTGTTTACTCAAGTGCTTATAATTATTTACATGATACTAAAACATAAACAATCATTTTTAAAATGTTAGTCTGTTTGTCCGGATTAATCTCTGAACTAAACCGATTGTAATGGGATTGGAAGATCGAGGAGGTTATTGAGCAACATTATGGACTACTTTTTATCCCGGAAAATTCCAAGTCGAAAATCAGTAAGAAACTAAATATCACGTGTCTCAAACGGTGAAGAAAAACATCGTGAGGAAACCTGCATACCAGAATTTTTTTTTAATTCTCTGCGTGTGTGAAGTCATCCATCCCGCATTGGGCCAGCGTGGTGGACTATTGGCCTAACCCATCCTCATTCTGAGAGGAGACTCGAGCTCAGCAGTGAGCCGAATATGGGTTGATAATAACGAAGTCGCGGGCCTTCACTAGTATTAAAGAAAATAGTCAATATATTTGTTTAATACTCTCATTTATTTAAACAATAGCTGCAAACCTATTTTTTTTTATTAAATAATAAATATTCATTAAATAGGATACATTATGTGATAATAGTCATTATTACTATACAAATAAGAGCGATATTGGTGTGAATGTTGTTAGTATACTGCATACATCGGCAGTAAACGAGATAATTCGATAGTTCCTATATGTTTGCAAGCATGACAAATACCGCCCGGGCTGAGAAATGCACAAAGATTTTATAATATAGACATGTCACTATCGCGTCAAAACTGAGGCGAACAAAACCGGAATTGTCTTAATTACATTAATTAAAACAAATAATACCTAAATTATTGACGTGACAATGTCTTGTAATTCGATGGAGCCGGCTGCACACTCGAAAAAAGATGACGTCATGCGTCGTTCCCTCGCTCTAGGGTTGCAAATTGGTTTTACAAGCAATAGTATATTCTGGTCTATGAAGATTATTAAACAGTATTTTAGTAAAACGAGCATTTTCTTTTGAAAAATGCAACCATTCTATTAGTATTTTCTTACGACGTTGCCAGTATGGCTGGTGGGAGGCTTCGGCCGTGGCTAGTTACCACCCTACCGGCAAAGACGTACCGCCAAGCGATTTAGCGTTCCGGTACGATGTCGTGTAGAAACCGAAAGGGGTGTGGATTTTCATCCTCCTCCTAACAAGTCAGCCCGATTCCATCTTAGACTGCATCATCACTTACCATCAGGTGAGATTGTAGTCAAGGGCTAACTTGTAAAGAATAAAAAAAAAAAAAAACGTTAAACTATCATCAGTAAACCGACTTTACAGACAACCGATTTTTATTAGTGTAAAAATTATATATGTATACATAAATATATAATGGAATTAAACACAAAATTGTGTATATACTAATATCATAAAGCTGAAGAGTTTGTTTGTTTGTTTGATTGAACGCGCTAATCTCTGGAACTACTGATCAGATTTGAAAAATTCTTTCAGTGTTAGATAGCCCATTTATCGAGGAAGGCTATATTATCCCTGTATTCCTACAGGAACGGGAACCACGCGGGTGAAACCGCGCGGCGTCAGCTAGTTGTGTATATGAGCGCTCAGTGGAGCTAATTTTGTAGGCACGCAACATGTCTATAGTATAAAATATCGTTGGCCGGGGCTGAGAAATGCACAACAAGCATTTACACGCCTTCTACGTGTGTCGTTTATTATTAGCACAGAGCGAGACGGCAACAGTGACGCGACCGTATCGATTATTCCGCGTGCGAGAGGGAGGGGCGATGTCGCTCCCAGCCGCCTACAGATAAGTAGCAAGGTCATTTCACCTAACCGACCGAGCGACGCGTTCGCGTTTCGTATTGCATACTTTTGTCTCTAGCACATACACGATTTAGCTACATTTACATTTGGTGAAAGTTTACAATTTATATTTTTGCCACAGATTAATCAATAATGTACAGATGGAGCGTACGGAACACGACGGTGTCGTACCCGTCACAAATACGAAATTCAAAAACGAATACATTCTCGAGTCAGTACGACACGAAGCGTCGCATCAGTAATTTTCAATATTATCCAAGAAAAATGGCGTCTTGTATTTTTAATTATTTTACAAAAAGTAAAGAAATAAGATGGAGTACTTATTTTTTTATTGGTATTTATGGGTTATTATGTTAATTTGAGTAATTGTTGTTAGTGTTAAATTTATAAATACAAATTATGAAAAAAGTTTGTATAAGCGCATTTGTTTTTTTTATGTGTTGCACCAGCTTCACACGTTACTTGTGGTTACTCAGTGATTCTTGCATTACATTACGTTGTTAACTTTAAACAATAAAAAGTCTGTTATACCGATAATTTATTAGTACCTAGATAATGAAAATTACGCAATTTTTTTTGCTCAGAAATGAATGGAAATGACGATTTCGTTCATTCTATTAAGATGGAATGTTTCGTTCACAATTTGAATGAATTATGTAAACCTACATTTTTATTTGAAGTTTTGACATGGCGTCACTTGCGGCCATTTTGTCGTAGGTAAATGAAAACGTCATGATATGATATTTTCTTAAATTAGTCGACCGTTACTATAAGAATCTATCGATTATTAAGTAACTAACAGAAATAAAACAGTTAATTATTTTATATTTTAATAAATAGTATAATATTTTTTAGGGTGGTAAATTTTTTAAATTATCTCGTTATCTATGTAAACCACGTCGTCCGCCCTTAGACCTCGTTAATCCAGCTCTCTCGCAAAATCAACTATCTATAAACTACCTCCCTGCCAAATATCATCTTTGTACATCAAGCAGTTTTTGAGATTTCGTGATGAAAAACTTTCGCATTTATATATTAAGATACCTACATATATTATTATTTTTACCTTATAACATAGAAATAATCTTATTTCTTAAATTCTACACAAATAGTATAAAGCTGAAGAGTTTATTTGTTTGGTTAGTTGAACATGCTAATCTCAGGAGTAATCCTTGGTTCAAAAAGAAAAATCATTGTTGTGTTGTATAGTTAAATTATCCAGAAAGGCTATTTGAAGCCTGCTTGTACATGTAACCTATGCTACATAATATCACGCTTCAGAATCGATGAAGAATATGGTAAAAACGGGTAGAATTATTCGTTTTCAGAGCTTGCGTTACATGCATTGTAATTGGTTTATGTTACGCCAAAATCATGTATGATGGAATTGTTCTTTTTTGAAAGTTCTAAAAGAATTTTGAGTCGAGAGCGTCCGTATTTTTATCTAGTACTAGACTAGATAAAAAGAAATTAGATACATTATACAAGTTGCAAATACTAGAATAAATTTTTAAAAAATTTATCTTTATTTTTTTAATAATGTTACTAGGTTAAGTTGATCTGAATAAAGGCAATTATAATTAATATTTTTTTTATTTTAAGCAGTTTATAGTATAGGTATTCAGATTGTTGGTGGGTGTTTAGACATCTAGGCCTCAGGTTGATGGCTGTTTGGCTGCAATAGTAAGAGACTTTACTGAATACATGTCAAAAGAAAAGAAAAAAAAGAAACCGAAAGGGGTGTGGATTTTCATCCTCCGCAAATTAGTCCGCTACCATCTTAGATTGCATCATCACTTACCAGCAGGTGAGATTGTAGTCAAGGGCGAACTTGTAAAGAATAAAAAAGGGGTTGTAATAGCCTCAGAACCAAGCCCTCCTCATAATCATAATCTGTTTGGAGTAGGGACATTAATACAAAGCAAGTATACACATAAGGAAAAATCAAATTGAAGATCAGAAGAGCCATATTATGCTATGCTCTTTCAATAATTTGTAAAAGAAAAAATTTTAATGTTTACCCCATTGAGATCCATCATCCTCTCTAAAGCAAATCTCAGCAGCTCACTCAGTTGCCCCAGCGTTATCTTCTTCATAGCTGGAGATCTGGAAACACAAATTATTTGATTCTAAAAACCATTAAAATCTATTCATCATCATCATCAACCCATAGCTCAGTGCTGAGCTCGAGTCTCCTATCAGAATGAGAGGGGTTAGGCCAATAGTCCACCAGGCCGGCCCTTAGCGGATTGGCAAAATTCACACACACAGAGAATTGAGAAAATTCTCTGATATGCTGGTTTACAATGTTTTTCCTTTACTTTCCTTTTGAGACACATGATATTTAATTTCTTAAAATGCAAACAACTGAAAAGTTGGAGGTGCATGCCCCAGACTGGATTCAAACCCACACCCTCTGGAATCGGAGGCAGAGGTCATATCAACAGGACTATCACAGCTCTAAAATCTATTGGTATATGGCAATTCATTCTACTATACAAAAGGGTGCAGTTTCATATTATTTTTATGGATGAATTTTCTTAGGAAATACAGACCTTTGAAAATCAAACGTTTACAAGACAATTAAAACTTTACTTACTTTCTTTTGTAATTCATTAAGTAATTCTTACAATAATTTCATGTAAAGGTTATTATTAAAGAATGTTACTGAAATACTTGTTTGTTTACTATTAGTACTTAGTGTCAACCAGCAATGGAAACCTCAAGTAATTGGCATAATACACTGAGAACAGTCAAAGAAATATTACATACTAGCAGACGCCACGCGGTTTTACCCGCGAAGCTCCCCTTTCCATAGGAATATGAAGATAAAATATAGCCTATAGCACTCGGGGATAGTGTAGCTTGAACAGTGAAATGATTTTTCAAATTGGTTCAGTAGTTTGGAAGCCTATTCAATGCATACAAACAAACAATCAAATCTTTCCTCTTTTTAATATTAGTATAGTCAAGAAACAGACTGTAGAATAACTTAGAATGTAGAATAACAAACTGTACCTTGTCTCAGAGCTTTCTGCGTGCAAAACAACATAGCATTCCAAGCAGATCCAGCTTTTTTCGTTAGTTATTTTATTACGTTCTGTTCCAGACAGACACTTGTAGTGGAAAGACCTCGGACACACTGTGCAGAGCATTGGAGGATGTCCCTTTTCATTGGCAGCTTGTTCAACAACATAGTGACATCGCCAACAGTACAAATCTGATCGCAGCCTGTTTGATTCTGGCACTGGACTCTATGGATTACAAATTAATAGTTAACATATATAAGATAGTATGTTTATTAAAAAATACATATAATTAGTTTATAATTTACTTGAAACATTTGAACAATTCACAAATATCAAATTTTTTGATGATTTTAATGTGTCAAAATCTCATGTAAAAACAAATGACTGCAGATGTATTTGTTGTCAGATTTATAAAAAGGTCCAAATAGTTTTTTCTTTTAAATTACAAAGTTTGTAAAGTCCATTACTTTAGTAAATGGAGTCTTTAATGTGAATACTTACACTTTGCGGCTGCTCGAGAGCTACTTCATTTAGTTTCTTTTTTTTTGATACCGGAGATGTGGAATCGTTAAGAGCATCTTTTTTGCTATCATCCATTTCTTCATCATCATCCTTCTGATTCTTGCCTGTTACAGAGTTAAGAAATTGTTTTACCTTATTTACAAATTCCGGGTTCTGGGACCTCATAGATCTTTTTAAAGGAGTCTTTTCTGATTTCTCACTGCAGTTGCTCTCTTGGGAATTGATACTGCTGCGTCTCGAATTTTGTATTTTGTCTGCTTCTACAGTAGTGTTCAAGCTAGTGTTTGTACTATCTGCAGTGGCTCTAGACTTCCTTGTTTTGCTTGTAAGCTGTGTACACTCACTAATTATTTTGGACTCTTTTGCTGATTTAATTAGAGATTTGAGTTCTCTACTTATACTCTTGCTACGGTCCTTTTCATCAGAATTAGTTTCTAAATGAGAGTCATTAGATTTTTCATTAATATCACAAGAGTTTAGAACATCTTTGGGTAGCTCATTTTTGTCTGTTGTGGATTTGTCAATGGTTTCCTTCAGAGCATCTGTGTTTTCAGGACCATCTGTAATAATATTTTGCTGGTCTAGAGATTCTTTGATTAGTGATTTGTCAGGTTTCTCTGAGTTATTTTCAGACTCAGGTTTATCAATAGTTTCCTTAGGTAATTCTTGATCATTCACTGATTCTTTGGTTGGTTTTGATTCTATGATTGAAGGTTTTTCATTTGAAACTGCTTCAGGCAATTCTGAGGGCTGAGGTGTGGGAAATGAGTCCTTTGCTTCCTCTTTTGTGCTATTTGACACATCTCCAGATTTTTGCTGCTCTGATATATTAATAGGAGTTTCTTGCTCTTTCAAAGGTTTTATAACTGAAATGCTTGATAACTTGGGTTCTGAAATTTTCTCTGCTTGATCTAACTTGTCACCCACCTCTG
This sequence comes from Bicyclus anynana, assembly GCF_947172395.1. Taxonomy (NCBI): domain Eukaryota; kingdom Metazoa; phylum Arthropoda; class Insecta; order Lepidoptera; family Nymphalidae; genus Bicyclus; species Bicyclus anynana. The sequence goes on from NC_069086.1 coordinate 5,556,684, forward strand.
AAGTGTTTTGCACCTGCTCTGTTTTTTCTGGTGATTTATGCTCCTGATTAGATGGTGTCTTTATACCCAAATACTTTTTGAACTGATCCAATTTCTTATTAACCACCTCAGCAGGTAGTTTTTGCACCTGTGCTGTCTTTGGTGGAGTTTTGGACGTCTGCTCTGTTTTTGGTGGAGTTTTGGACGTCTGCTCTGTTTTTGGTGGAGTTTTGGACGTCTGCTCTGTTTTTGGTGGAGTTTTGGACGTCTGCTCTGTTTTTGGTGGAGTTTTGGACGTCTGCTCTGTTTTTGGTGGAGTTATGGACGTCTGCTCTGTCTTAGGTGGAGTTTTGGACGTCTGCTCTGTCTTAGGTGGAGTTTTGGACGTCTGATCTTTCTTTGGTGTGTTTAGTGTCACCTCAGCTTGAGTTGGCGTTTTTTGCACCTGATCTACATTTTTAGGCACTTGCTCACTTGCAACTGCTTTTTGCACCTGCATTGATTTAGGAGGTGTCCTAATTAATACTATTTTATTTGGTGGTTTTTGCACTTGATCTGGTTTATAAGTCACCATTTGTATGGGTTCAAGTTTTGTAGTAGTCTTTTGCTCTTGTACTGACTTTGGTGGTGTTGCAGATTTAGACGTCTTTTGCTCAAGCTGTGATTCAGTTGGTTTAGATTTTGTCTCTGTAGAATTTGTTGATGTGCTGTCCTTATTGTGTGGTAACGGAACATCGCTACTTGGAGATATGACAATTGTCTCAGGCTGGTCTTTTTCAAGGGATAGTTTAGCTTTAGTGCTTAGTTCAGCCTCTGAACTTTTGGACTTCATTAGAGTGTCTTCTTCTTTTACCTCTTCAACAACAATTGTTGTCTCAACATTTCCATGTATTTCTGTCACCTGCCTGTGATGTATATTACCACCATCGTCTTCTATAAGAATCACTGAATTTTCCTCCATCTCCTAAACAAAATTCAAAATATATTTACAGGGCACCCCAACACATAGGTACACAAATTGTGCTTGTGTAGTGTTTAGGGAAGACGTGACGTAGCACTGAATAGTGACCGTAAATGACACCTAACGTTCATACATAGACAATACATAAACACAATGTGTGTGTGTTGAAGTGCCAGGAAAAAAATATTTAGGTGTACAGTCAGGAACATGACCTATGAACTTGAATGAAAACAGTTTATATAAATGATAATCATGTGTGATATATCAACAATACACATCTAAATATTGAAACCGGTCATTACCCAAGCTTAGACATCCAGCCAGTTAGCTACCTACTTTCAATACATACAAATTCATACAACTTACTGCACGTACCGCGTCTTTGTTGTGCGTCAGGAATGTGTTTCTTCCAATATATGATTGTTTTTGGCAACTCAATCGTTTGTTTGTCCATCAATTACACGAATCTTACAGGTTGGGCGAAAAATATTACATTACAACGTAGGAAAAAAATCACACATTGCCTAGATAGCACAAATTCACAAACTGTCGTTCACTTCACAGAGTACTTTTACACTTTTTTCATACGCTGTCGTTCATTCTCTAATGCTATTGGTTAAAACAATAGGAGCCCGCTGCCCGGCGACATTTGATTTAATCCGAGCTCATTTTGTTTGCATCTCTATCAACCAGAGAGAATTTATAATACACTATCTCTTTTCATTTCAGATTTGTTGTCCCATTCATAACTGTATTGTCATCTCATTCTTTTAGAGACAAGTTACCACAACTAAAAATTAATATACAATGAAATTTTAGGTTGGCAATATTACTAATTATTATTTTAATTTACAATTATTGTTTAGTTCTAATACTAGTAAAAATAAATTTATAAAATAAATAAGATTTTATCTTATCATTTAAAATATTTAGACGTTATTCTTTGTCATTTGTTTTGAAGAACGAACAAAGGAGGCATACCTACTTGTTTTTGAACGGTAAAATGAGAATTTCTTTGGGAAAAGTATTGAAAATCAATTCCCATTATCGATTTTTGATTTTTGCTAAGTTGGGCAACAATCTAACATTGCTATAATTCAACAAAATTATTAATATTTACGTGTTTTATTCAGGTGTAAAAATGGTTTTAAATTTTTAAATGGTTTAAATATTATATATAAGAGTTTGGATTTTATTTTTTGCAGTGAATCGATTCACAGGTGGTTCCCAGCTGATTATCCGGTTGTCAAGTCGTTTTCTATCTGTATTGAAATGTCAAATCAAGAAACGTCAATGTCAATTTTTTATTGTGTTGGATTTGTGAGTGATTTCAGATTTGATGTTTTTGGTTTTGTGACTTGTGTCTTGTGTTGAACTTGAATGTTAATTTTTTTGGATTTAAATTTGTTAACAAAGTTAATGGCCTAGCAAATATATTGCTATACAGGACGGTCTAATGGAATTTATAGAGCTTATACTTATTAATAGACTAGACGGAGTCATATTAAAATATCCTCACCATGACAACGTAGACGGGACAGTCTGCATAACTGGACATCACCTTATTTTAAGCTCTAGAAAAGAAGGCGTTTGTGAGTTATGGGTGGGTTTAACATTTTTATTTACCATTTTATATTCACTTTCCGGTAATAAAAATATAAAAACTATGCAACACCCAAATAGCAAGCTACATTTGTAATAGTTTTGGATTTGGTTTATATTTATTCTTATGTAAATGGCTAAATGGATTTTAACGAAATTTAATCATCGTGAAAAAACCTTGAGAAAAATCTTGAGAGGTGTCATGAAACACCCGGATGGAACGAAGTTCACTATAGCTATTGCTATCACTGTCATCGCTATTTCGCCTCGGGGGGGCCTTTCGAGGCCGGGGGGTCTTTTGGAGTCAGGGGGGGGAGGGGTTGGGGTTGGAGGCCTTTTGGTGTTTGGCTGTTTTCTGGTCAGAGCTTTCGCAATGCATGATAAGGAACTTTGTTCCAACATATTAAACAAATTGTGTTGTACATTTCCCATATCACAGCAGTTGTACATTTCATTGTGATTGGCAGCAGTTACAGGGCGATGGGTGTTCCATAATGATATCCTGTAGTATAGACAAATCATAATATTAGTATCTACACAGCACCCATGCAAAGCTGGGGCAAGTCGCTAGTTAATAATAACATAATACATAATATTACCTTACTAGCTACATTGACATGAGAGTTGAAAAAAACATAAAAATAATGTAACAATCAAAATGTCACAGTTTTAATCTGTACACAGGATGGATAGATTTTGTAATCATATTAGTAATATTATTAATTACAAGTACATTCTCACTTATCTAGTTAGCTATTGTGCTTTAAATGTAGCTTTGTACCTACCATATTTATTTTTTGTAAGATAATATATTTTTCTACAAAATATTTTATACATACAAATTAAGTTATAAAATTAAAGTAATATTTAGCTTTTGTGCTATACATACTCTACATTTGGTCTATATTTGGTCTACTATATTTACTTGTGTTTTTTCTTAGAAAATTTCTGCTAATATTACTATGCTGCTGCGATTTTTCTGAATTTAATGCAACATTCGGGCTATAGATTAGTTACAGATTATAAGTAGATTGAATAATAAATATATCCTATATTCATTAGGTTAAAGTATCTTTATTGTTAAGTGTAACTTTTGCTATGTGACTGGTTCTAAGCAATAAAAATGTGCATTGCATTTTTTATTTTCAATATAGTTTTTTTATAGTAATAGGTACTAACTGACAGAACTAAAAATTGGCTCACGGGAGCCTGTAACCATGTTGCACATCAATTTTCTTTCTACAAACGCTAATGCTTCGAAAATTAAAAAATATCATGTGCATGACATTCATAGTGAATGTCATACATAAAATGTATGGAACATTTTAAATCAAAATTAATTTATTTTAAGTAGGCTCAGTTTACAAGCACTTTTGATACGTCACTTGACTATTTGTAAAGATTTTACCACCGGTTCTGAATGCAGGTTCTGATGAGGAGAAACCAGCAAGAAACTCAACAGTTGGTTTTTTTTAAAAAAAATCATACAGTATTATAATTTACAATTACAAACATATATTAACAAACATTACATTGTCTCATGATGAACTTGTCGATTGAATCTGTCATTTCTAAACATTTTGTTAGTCTTACAATTGTTAGCGTTTTGTAGAAACAGAATCCCTGAAAACATTAGTGTGTTAACATGCAACAAGTGAAGATTAAAATAGACAAAATTTCATCTAATGGCGTCAAAAGATTTCCCAGTTCCATCTAAATGAAAAAATTAAATGTGTCTATTTCTTTTCACAACATTGTCACATGTTAGAGCCACTGATAGTAAGTAGAAAAGAAATATGAATAAAACAAATTAAAAAATGTAATTTGAATATTTTTCTAGCTTCTACACAAAAATATAGATAATATAGAGAAAAAAGAGACAAAAGTAAGTGGCGGCATTTTGCGAGGCGGATCTCTCTTTCTTAAATGCAAAGACCTCAGAATATTCCAACTGGACATTAGCAGCACATCAGAACTGAACCTCCTGGCGCAAACCCTGGAGAACCTGTCTACGATACAAGACCCAAGTCTCTTTTATCCATTTTTTTATAGACACATGCATCCTATTATGGAAAATGGATATACTTTGTACAGGTAATGACACTTTTTTTTTTAAGAATATTTGCCATATATTTTAAATATGATCAATATTTGTTCCCCTTCAGTTAGTTTGATAAGACTGTGTTAGGAGTGGGTACGACGGTAGTCCAGCGGGCAGGGATCGAACCACCACCTCTAGGTCATGAGTCAGAGCCCTTTACCACTGAGCTATTGAGGCTTCAACTTAAGGTCAAAGAGTCAGAGTGATCTAGTATTCACCCTTCATCCTCTTGATTTGTGATAGTTTGCAAATAATGCAGTATGGTGGTACAAAATTGAATATAAACTACTTCTATGAACATACACTTGTAGTGAGTGTATGAAGCTACTACCTATGTTCATAGAAGTCCATAATACTATACCTGGCAGCTCTAATGCCACCAGGCGTGTGTACTGTTATGCAAAACTTACGCTGGTATTATTATTGGATTATTTCACAGGTATACTTCTAAATTTACATTACCACTCAATAACAAGAACATTTATTACATTAAATATGTATATGTGTATTTTTTAACGACAATATTGTGATTGTTCATGCGCTATTAACAAATTAATATTAATTACTTTATATTAACAAATTAATACATGCTCTACTTGTCAACTTTAAAGAACTTTTTTCTTTTATTCTGTTACTACATCATACGAGTACATCTGTATCAACATCATATGAATATAGTAATAATTGTATAATTTTTTATTGTTAAAATAAACCTAGTATTGAAAAAAAGACACAAGTTACCCATTTTCAAATGAAAACCTTACTTATTGATTGTCTTTTCTTTAATCTTCCAGTGTCGAAGGTGAATTCACCAAAGTGTTAGCCACAGAGGAATGGAGGATATCCCGCGTAAACCAATATTACACAGTGTGTGCTTCGTACCCCAAGGGTGTGATGGTGCCCAAAGTGATTGATGATGAAACATTGGCAGCTGCAGCTACGTTCAGGCAGGGTGGGAGGTTCCCTGTGCTATCTTATAGACATAATAATGGTGTAAGTTCTTGTATTAGTCACTTTGACATTAAGTTACAGGTTAAGCAGGACTGTCGACTGTTGTGTTCTCAGACTAAATACATAAGGACTAGTATCGCACCCAAATTCACGAACAAAATTTTCTGCCATTTTCTAAGGAAAACGAGCTTAGATTTCATACATATCTTATACTAAACTAGCAGTTTTTGTTCGTTTTTTACACCATTTAACTACACAAAATATTTTTACTGAGGTTTTTAACCGGCGGACACGATTGTAACCTATGAAACATCGATTATTTAGAGACAGTGTTTATAATCGCATAAGATCGTTGATCATATACTTTGACACAAAAAATATTGTCTTGCGAGGCAGGTCTTTATCTAATTAGTCTGAGGTTGTGTTTGATAGTCTCTACTCTCTACATAAGGTTGATGTCTTGATATCCTTGAACTAATGAATAGTATTAGAAGACCTCTCTGACAGATATGGCAATGACTTGGTTTAGAGTGGTTTCAAAGTAGCGTTTTATATTATTTAACACATAGGCTATTTGTCATCCCAAAAAAAACCAAGGCTCCCGAGTGGTTTGTGAAAAACTGAAATCCACGTGAAGTCGCAGCTGTCCGCTAGTCTAAAATACATGCACCATTTACCTTAATCTAAAAATTTTGGTTCTTAATTTGACGCATATGTTTTATTTTAATGTTTGTTACCTCATAACTTCGTAATTTACCAACCAATTTTTAAAAATTCTTTTTTTGTTTGAAAGAGTTTACTTCAGTACCTCAAATAGTTGAATAATAATTAAGATAGGATGACACTAAAAATGAATAAACTTCTTTTTTCTCGCTGAGTATCAAGTGAAACTGTCAAACATTTTAATGAAACTGTCCAACAAAATCCAAACTGATTTTAGAAATGTTTTTCCCTATTTTCAGGCAGTGTTACTGAGGGCAGGTCAGCCACTGTACGGGCCCAAACACCGGCGGTGTCGGCCGGACGAGGCGATATTGAACACAGTAGTCAGCGCCGGCATGAAAGGCGTCATATACGACCTGAGAAGCTCTAACGCCATATTACAGCAGCAGAACAAAGGTAAACTTCAGTAGTAAGTTTTTTCACAGAGTTTTGTTTGTTTTTGCTCCATTTATAATAACTGACGTCATTTTACAGTTATGCAAGTAAATACCTATACAAAAACGGACCTTACTTCCTAGAAAAACTGAATCGATCAATACTAATTTTACAAATACAAAACGGCTAAACCGCTTTGGATGAAATTTTGTATATAGGGATTGGGAATTGTAAACAACAGCATTTCACGGGAACAGTCACGAGCGTCCATTAATAGTAAATAAGTCTAACTTCTTATTACCTACTTCGTTATTAGATATTACTTCATTATTACATATAAAACTAGTTGTGTTCTGCACTTTTACCCGCATAAATCTCGTCAATTAAGCCACTTTATCAACGTAATATTTGACGAAAGGCCTGTTTGTGCGATCTGTCGATGCATCTTTAACATACTTTACCATACTTCAACAGAATCGACGAAATCAAAATTGCATGTCACACTAAAATTAAAAATAACACACTCAATAAAGCAATTATTGTACCCATGGGGTATTGGGGACCTGTGATAGCCCAGTGGATATGATCTCTGCCTTCGATTCTGGAGGGTGTGGGTACGAATCCGGTCGAGGGCATGCACCTCCAACTGTTCAGTTGTGTGCTTTTTGAGTGTTTCAAATGGTGAGGAACCCTGTGTGAAGTCTGCCAATCCGCATTGGGCCAGCGTGGTGAACTATTGGCCTAGCCCCTCTCATTCTGAGAAGAGACTCGAGCTCAACAGTGAGCCGAATATGGGTTGATAATAATGATGATAATGTACATGTTTGTAGGTGGAGGGAGCGAAAGTCCAGCAAACTACTCACAATGGAAAATATACAATAGATCTATGGATGAAGTGGATAATCAACAACAGTTGCTGGAGAGTTTCTCTAAGCTTATTGAAGGTAAGGCCGACGAAAACTAAATATAATAACTCAATTGATGTTTTTTTAGTATTCTAGGACATGCAAGTTAAAATAAGATAATATGAAAACCTTGATCCCGAGTAAATAATTATTCTGCTAGACTGATGAAATATCGGATTATTTCTTTTTTAGTAATTAAAAAATCTTTCAAATATATGTTATTATGTTCAATATGTAAAATATCTACCTTAGAAATTTGGACCTCTAGCCATGTGATATATCTTGTGAAACTAGGAAATCGCAATTGTCCCTTTGGACAAAGGCCTTCAATTGCAGTTTGTACTCAGCCTTCACAAGACAACAAAGTACAAAGTGCTGTACTACTACTAACATAGCTTGGCAACTTCGTTCGTAACACTCCCGATGTTCCGCGCGGGGTGGGGGGCGTGTAGCGATGAATGAAAAACCCACGACTGATGCACGTCACTTCCCCGCACGCATGGTTATACACCCGCGCAGTCTTTTCCCCTGTCGCCCGCATATCATGGAATGTAATCAACGGCCGCGTGGCGTAGTGGGTAGTGACCCTGCTTTCTGCATCCACGCCCGTGGGTTCGATTCCCACAACTGGAAAATATTTGTGTGATGAGCATGGGTGTTTTCCAGTGTCTGTGTGTATTTATACATTATATAAGTATTTATATGTAGTATATAATTGTATATTAATAATATAATATCAACTATCTTAGCACCCATAACACAAGCTACTCTGTATGCTTACTTTGGGGCTAGATAGTGATGTGTATTGTTTAAGTATATTTATACGATTTTGCTAGATTATAATAAATTGATGCTTATTTCAGCGTGCGTGGATCGTGAGATATCCAGTGACAAATGGCTGTCTAAACTGGAGTCCAGCGGATGGCCGGAGTCAGTCAGGAACTCGCTCCACACTGCGTGTATTGTCGCTCAACATATACACCAGGTACTCATTATTATATATAGACTGCTCAATATTAAATACTTTTAAGTCTGGTTTTACAGTCACGCTGAGAAGACGCTGACCGTCAGCGCTGACAGACAAAATGTATGAACTCCTAGGAAGCGTTTCAGAATAATATATCCTATCAGCGTCCGGTCAGAGTGACTCTGAAACCAGCCATAGATGTTGCATAGAAGCAGGCGTTACTTTGCGGAAGTTCATCATGAATAGATAAAAAAAATATTTATTTTGCTATCATCCGCGAAAAGTCGACGAACCCATGCGACAACGTCACCCAGGTCCGACAAAATACTCTCTACGTACGTTTCACCCCGAAACCGGAGCATCCTCAGGAGATGTGTGTACAATTGCATGGCTTTTCGCGGATGATAGCAAAATGAATATTTTTTTATCTATTACTATTTTACTGTGATGTGTTACTAGCACATGAAAACTGAGGCAATCAAAAGTGGAAATTTATACACAACTTGATGTTAGTTGTGGTCAACAACAAACGTTATTTAATCAACCAACCTAAATATCGTCTACAATGTCGAGTTGTGTCTGTGTGTTCAGGAAGTGTAAAAACTATATACATAAATATATAATGGAATTAAAGACTCTTTTCATCCCGCACCGGAAAGCGCAGTGATGGTCGACCCCCCACTAGGTGGACTGAGGATATCAAACGGGTTGCAGGGAGCCGCTGGATGCTGGCGGCTCGAGATCGTTGTGCTTGGAGGTCCATGCAAGAGGCCTATGTCTAGTAGTCCATCGGCTGATAAGGACTATGTATGTATTTTGCCTATATTACATTACAGAAAGCTGAGCCGGTGTTATTACATGGAACCCGCGGAGAAGACGCCACGCTACTGGTGTGCTCGTTAGTTCAAATTATTCTCAATCCAGACTGTCGGACTATACGAGGGTAAATCAATTTTCAATTTTTATAGGCTTTTATTTATCTAACGTTTATTTTTAATAATAATAATAATAAATAATCTTTATTACCATACTTAAGCCATACATAAAATTCAATTTTAATTATTATTTCTTTCTAATCTTACAATTTAATTTAAAATTAATGGAGGACATCGAAAATACCGCGGCACGACATATGTCGAGACTCTAGAAAGACATACATCGACAAATCGTGGGACGAATGAGAGAGTGTTATATCAATTTTGCCTTCCTCCATCGACTATTACAATAAAAAATACTTAATACATATAATAAAAGCTAGGTAATCTGCATCTTACAGCCAGTTTCTTCATGTAAAGCTAAAGTAACAGTAAAAGTAGTAAGTAGTAAAGAAGACTTTATTATTCAGTGAATAACAGTGGAATTCATAGACTTAGCAGGGGCACTTCTAGGCGAATTTAAACTCTATTTGTTTGAGAAAATGACACTCAGCGGGTGAATGATCTCCTGGGGGTGCCCCTAGAACGTCTATGAATTCCACTGTATGACCGTAACTTTTGATTTATGACGTTACTTTGACTGTTACTTGCGATGAAGAAACTGGCCGTTAGTGTTGAATTTTTTTTATAGGTTACAAGCTCTAATAGAAAGGGAATGGCTTCAGGCGGGTCACCCGTTCGGTTCTAGACTCAGGTCGGGACCCTACTCGGCGTCCCCGGCAAGATCAGCGCCAACTTTCCCGCTTTTCCTGGACTGTGTGCGGCAGTTTCTAGAACAGTTTCCGTGCAGTTTTGAATACAGACAGTGTTTTCTTGTTGTTTTGTTTGAACATGCTTACTCTAGTCAATTTGGTAAGTATTTCCAATCTCTTAGTACTTACTACATCTTAATATATAAATGAGAAATTCATCACGAAATCTCAAAAACCGCTTGATGTACAAAGCTGAAATTTGGCAGGAACGTAGTTTATAGTTAGTAGGTACCCACTAAGAACGGATTTTGCGAAAGCGCCGGACTAAAGAGGTCTAAGGGTGGATGAAATCGCGGGCGTCCGCTAGTTCAGTGTAAAAAGGTGGTTGGTCACATTTAACTTGGAAATGTCCATTGTTGAGAACTGCATGAAAAAATTGTTCATTTTTGGAGGATTCAATTACAAACAACAATTTCTTTTTTGAAGCAGAATAAATAAAATATAAAACTGTTTGGGGTCTTGTGGTTCTATTCCTTTTAAGCCTTGATACATGCCCGCATACATGTTATACAAATACAATATTATGACAAATAGACAAATGTCACTCTAAAGGCATTCATCTATCTTTTTAATCTGTGTTTCATTGCCATAGATGAATAACTTAAAAAAAGTAAAAAGTTCAATTAGATATGATTTGCAGCATTACAAGCTTTCGATAAAACGTGTTTTTTGTGGCCATGGCACTTTATGGTCTGATCACAGCTTGTATGAAAATGGCCGACTTCCTTATGGAGCTTTTTTGCCAATCCTAATATTATTGACTTTACTTTATCCTCGTTACAAATTCGTCGCTTTATAAAAAGTCTTTTACATAAACAAAGTTTTATCATTTGCAAAGTAGATACATTAAAGTCTATTGAATTTCGGTAGTCTACTAATATTTTTGATTATTATTTTATTTATCACTGTAAATGTTTTTTATAGACGTTGCAATATAAATGTTTACCATAATATATTTGAATTTAATTATAAATATTTCAATTCTAGGCACATTCCTCTGTGATAGCGACCAAGAAAGGGAAACGCGCGGCGTCTATGACCAAACTACGAGTATATGGTCGTGGATCAACCAGCCCGATGAGTTGACGGCCTACATCAACCCGATGTATGACCCCACGCCTAACGTTATATGGCCCTCTGTTGCACCAATGAGCTATGTTATTTGGGAAGGTAACACATTTTAAAAGTTGATCTAGCTATAAGAATCAATTGATAGTTGATTGTGGATTAATGGTTGATTCCAAATGATTTGATCTCCTTCAACTTGCCGTAGAACTTAGCGCCTAATGTCATACGGTTATCTGATGCACAAATGAGCTATGTTATTTGGGAAGGTAAGACATTTAAAGTTGATCTAGCTATAAGAATCAATTGATGGTTAATGGTCGATTCACAACCTTCCAAATTATTTGATCTCCTTCATCAACTTGCCGTAAGACTTAGCGCCATGCGTTATTTGACTATCTGCTGCCCCAATGAGCTACGTTATTTGGGAAGGTAACACATTTTTAAAGTTGATCTAGCTATACGAATCAATTGATGGTTGATTGTTGATTGATGGTAGATTCGAAATGATTTGATATCTTTCATCAACTTGCCGTATGACTTAGAGCCTATTTTTTTAATTTTACCAATTCTCTACGTGTGTGAAGTGTGCCAATCCACATTGGGCCAGCGTGGTGGACTATTAGCTTAACCCCTTTCAAAGCTATTCTGAGAGAAGATTCGTGCTCAACAGTAAGCCGAAAATGGGTTGCTAATGATGATAGGAACCAACGTCTAATTTTACCCAACTTCTATCGCTTCAATAAGAGCTGTCATTTGTGAAGTTATTCCATAGAGTTAAAACTGAGTAAAATGTTTCCCAGAGCTCTATCTACGCTGGCTGGCTGACCAACACACTGAAGAACGCGAAGAGCAGTACAAAGTGATACGTACGCGCGAACAGCACTTGCGCGCGCAAGCATTGCAACTACGCAGAGAGTTGCTCGAACTAGCCAACCAGTACTACGCACCGAATACCAAATGAAATTGATATGTTTATAGCTTGGCAACTTCGTTCGTAACACGCCCGATGTTCCGCGAGGGTCCGGTGGTGCAGTGATGAATGAAAAACCCACGACTGATGCACGTCACTTCCCCGCACGCTTTCACACCCGCGCAGTCTTTCCCCCTGTCGCCCGCATATCATGGGAGTGTTATCAACGAACTTGTCAGATTATAGAGTATAAACAAAACCACAAAACTGAATCCTCGTCTGTGTAAATTATGCACTAAATACCAAAATATGTGTATGGTTATTTTATTGTAAGGTTTACAGGATACTAGTTAGGCAAACCACAAACCGAGTCCTCATCTGCGTAGTATAAAGGCAGAATATGATGAGAGAGGAAACAAAGGTAAAAAGATTACAGGCTTATTACAGAGATGCTCCATTAGTGCGTTACGTTACGTTGCATCGCCGCGCCACTACGTCGTTTTCTATATATTTTAAATGACATGCCACATTAAACGGTTGCGTTATAGGCGACGTTTCAACGGACGTCGGCTGTTTTGTATTTTTTTTTTTTTTTTTTTTCTCTTTATTTGGTCTACCAACAGACATACAAATAATACAATTATTAAACATAAATGCAAGGAGCAGAAAGATAAAATGCAAATCTATTTATAGGTAAACACCGCATGCAACTGTCTAAAACTAAAATTTAAAATTTATTTACAATATTAAATCATGACTGGTGCGGAAATACACAATTTACTAATTTAATACAATTTAATTTCTATACCTAAAACAACTATACTAAACTATTAGGATACTTAATCTAAAATACAGAATGGTTAAAAAAACAATATATATATAAATTATTTGAACTATACAACAGAAATCAGATTACTTATTACTTAATTCTAAATTTACCGATTTACGGAATTTGGCTAAAGAGCCAATATAAATATCAGTGACACTCAGCTGATTATATAATTTGCACAACCTTGGGATTGGTGAGTTAGCCCCAATAACTGTAGATCGATGTGTGCATTGTATGCATTGTTGAGACTGATTGGATGCATGTGATGTCCTCTTGCACTTTTATGTGTATTAGTGAATGCACTAAAGAGTATGTGAGAGTTGAGAGAGTGAGTGAATGAATCCGCATCATGCATGCATGATGCAGATTCATTCACTCGATTATGTGGTATGTCTAAAGGCGTCAGGCGCTTTGTCTATTTAGTATTTATCACATTGCTATGCAGCGAATGGAAGCCAATGTCTTTTATTTGAAGACTATTTGCTTATAATAACATTTTTATAGTATGTTTAAAGACAACTTGTAAGAAAACTTACTACATTCTAACAAGTGTCAGATAGTATAACATCCGAACAGTCTAAGGCCAAACAATTATTAACCAATATTAATTATAGTTAATGATAGTTTGGCCAAGAAGTTTTTATGCAATCCACTAGCAACTTATATTTTAGCATTCAAATTTATATATAAAACATTTTTCATCCAATAAACAGATGGGCGAAGGTCTTAATTTCTTACTTTTTGTCAAATGACAACTCAGACTAATTACATAAGAACCTGCTGCGCTAGACGTTACTTTTCTGTCAAAGTAGAAGTTCTGTATGATCAATGATCTAATACGAATATACGAAGTGTCTATAGAATCGAAGTTTCATAATCGAATTGTAATCGCTTCCTCGGTTAAAGAGCTCCGTAAAAATACCTTTGTGTAGTTGAATGATGTAAAAGACGTTCAACAACTTCTAGTTTGGTATATGTACCTAATTGCTCGTTTTCCTTAAAAAATTATAGACAATTTTGTTCGTGAATCTGAGTGCGATACTTACCTTACCTATACCTTATGTAATGAGTCTGAGAATGATAAAGACTATGTTTGTGAATAATATGACATAGTATGATTATATGTGTTTGATACAATTGGCAAAATTTAAAATATTATTCAAGGGTATTAAATTATCTATTTCATTTCGAATTGTAAATTTTACTTTAATTGATTTTTTTTCTACTATGTGGAATAACATCATAAGGAGAAGATTCCCTTTTATTTTGAATATTTTTAATTAAGAACAAGTGTAGGTTTGTTAAAAATATTTATTTTAATTTTTTACAAAGTTTACTGTATAAAATTAAATCATGGTACTAAATTTAATACAATATTATTTTTTTAAAAAGATTTAACTAAACTGCCATGTAATACAATTTATATTACATATAATTATATGTACAATGAAAAAAGTGTTGTTTCTTCTATCTTATGACTTATCTACACCATCAACTATGATAAGCTAATAAAAACTAAGAGACTATAGACTAGACTACAATGTCTGTCTATAACTCCTATGTCTATATATATACGAATATGTCGTATGAACGATTGTGTGGACAGCTGAATACTGCTGACGATTGGGATCCAATCTGTGGTCGCTCTTCATGTCCGACAGTGTAGAGGAGACATTATATTATAAACATTCGCAAATGTTAAATCTACCATTTCCTAGTTTTGTATAAACATATTTTATCTACACATACTATAATATTATGAGAGTAAAAAATATTATTAGTATCTGTATATAAACGAACACAAAAAACCGTTATATTTTTTAATTTTTGTTTGTCTATGTTCACATTAATCTCTGAATCTACGGAACGCATTTAGAATGGATGTAAAGGAGATGGCCCATTTCAGGTTCACTCTTGTACCCCGTATCATTAAAAGTTAAAAAATAAAGGGCATTTGTTAACATCTAAATAATTAAATAAATGTAACTAAATAAAAAGAAATAAATAAAATTAAAACCCAAATTTTTAAGTTATATCAAGATCGCGCACATAAGGCAACTATAACATGACATTTGACAGCAAACGTCAAAACGACTATTGCGTTGAAAACGTCATTTCATTAGTCTGAAATTATTACCCATATTAGCGTTGTATTTCTTGGGATGGGAGAGAATGAATTTATTATTTTATTTCGGAAGAATTAAAGTAAATTCGTAGATTTGTATGATCGAAAATTGTTAAAAAAACATTTTCTATTATTTACGCCAGGGTACAATGACTAATCCTGGGCTTCATACAATTTTGGACCATCTCCTTTTGCTAAATCTAGAGCTATTAAGTCGGATCTGTAAAAAATCATCTAAAAAAACCAAATTCCACGAACTGATTGGCAAACTGATTAATACTAAGTATGAATGTTTATACATGACTAATATAATGATGGATAAATGAATGCACTTCAGCGCAATGTAAGAATGTGCCAGTTTCAAAACAATTTAGCTTATTATTATTACAGGCAACATTGAGGTCACGTATGATATTATAAGCTCTCTTTATTTGAACATAACATTTACTTATTTTACAAAAATTATACTTTTTTATATAACAATATATTATGTCATACTTTGGCTTTAAACCTACTAAATATATAATACTTATCGACTGTGTTAGTACTAAGTGCATTTATGTCGTATATCTTTTTTATAATCTTAGGCCTAAGGTACTTATGTGTATAACTATAGTTTTCACGGTAGCTTTGCCGCATGTTTAAGTTATGATGATAATAAATAAATAAATAAATAAAATAAAATAATGTCGAGAACTGCATTAGGAATCATACCCTAAGATGGCAATCCATCTATCTGATATAAAAATGTACATTAAATGCAAATATAGATATAAGTTATTAGTCAAAAATTTTGTTTCACGTATTATTTTAATAAGATATTTTATTATAATATTCTAATCATGATTTTTTACTCGTAATATACGTTAATTTTGGAATTTCATTTCAAAATTAAATGTTTTCTAATAATTATAGGACAAAATCGGTTCTAAACTTTACGTGGTTTAAAAATGTAAATCGTATTCAATGCCTAAATACATTAATTTTATAAGTTCCTATATTTTAATTAGTAGTTGATACATTTGCATAAAGTTCACCAGTTTTTGTATATTTTGCATAGTGAATAGTTAAATATTATCATACAGTATGTACATTATAACGGAAAGACATTTTTGTGTAAAAATTTTGTTATATTTATGTCAATTTAAGATGTATGAAAATATTTGTTGTCAATTAAATATTTCCACGTGAGTATTTGTTTTTTTTAGTTTAGATGACCTATTTATTGACGAGGCGAAAGCTGATCTATGACTCTGAATATTATATATTTTATGTAAGTTCAATTATTATTATTATAAATTAATTAATGTAAATTAAAAAAATAAATATATATTTATATATATTGACTGAAAACCTTCGCAGGCATAGAGTAATTAGATATGGAGATGCATCGCACCCACTTATTCTGCTACTAAACAGTCTACCGTTTCTTGCTTCCTATCCCCTCTCCTATAAGGAGTGATGTCTGGTCTTGCAATGGGTCGTTATATTATGCTGATAATGGTGATGCCTTACAGCAATACTGCCTTGGCGGCAGGTATGTTGTTCTACTTCTATACACAAATGAATTGATGATGAACTTGTACAGAGGTAGGTAGGTACATTTTATAACACATTTGCTCGTAAAGTATCGCTTATTTCACCAATTTCAATGTCGTAATGTATCTCATTACGCACATGTGTCGTAATGTAAAGTAAAATGCACACGTGCCGTTATGTAATATGTATTTAAAAATATAAAACCTTTCTCATCCGTCAAAAAACAAACGGTACTTTTTTAAATCTTGGCAAAGAGTTTTTATGTCAGAAAAGTGCTGTCAACATTTTATGAATAAAATTAACTTTGTGAGATAAAATATAATAAAAAGCCATTTAATTCTTTAATTTTAATAATTATGACAATAAATGTCAACCATTATTTTACCTATCAGAAACACATAAATATTAATTTGCTTTATTAATAATACTGGCTGTTTTTGATGGGCGCACTTCGTTATCTGTGCACAAATCAAAGTGTGTAAGGGAAACAGGCAAAGATGCAAATTCGCTTTCAGAAACATTCCTTATTCTATTCGACAGGTCACGTGATCAAATTATCGATCAGAGTTCCTAGTGGGGGATTCAATGTTTTCATACTGTGACAATCGCGTAATAATAGTGCCACTAGATGGCACTGTTTCAATTCATTGGAATTTCGGGTTTACATAACGCGACCGTTACAGTATGAAAACTGCCAGTAGGCATTCAGGTCATTCTCATATTTTTTTAGTTTTTGAAGCGTTAGCGTTTATAGAATCGACGAGCCACATTATTACTGTATTGTAGAAGGAGTTTTCGATTTTGTACAATTTGTATATATAGCTAGTGCTTTCCCTAGTAAACCTTATGCAAGCCAATGAATAACGTAATATGAGACAAAGACACGAGAGTATCAATCTACCTCACAACCGTTACTTGCGTTACGATCAGTCGACTAACAGGGTGTGGATAATGTATTCTAATGATACGTACATTTTTATCTGTAACTTTTGCACGCAAACCGGTCTAACAATGAAGATGAATGATACCGCAATGAATGGAAAAAGATACCTAATGGTTTTTTTTTAATTAGAAAACAATAGCTACAGACAATAAAACAATTGTGACAGTTATAGAAGCGTAAATGTTGCAATTATAATAAAATTACTTCATTTTATGTAGGCCAACCTGCATTAGAGCAGCGTGGTAAATATAAGCTCCAAGCATTGACTCATATAATAAAAGGACGCACAACCATGTAGAAAATTTCACTTAAAAACTGGCTAATTTTGCTTTGACAGATTTCGAATTATTGGTAAAGAAAATTATACCTAAAGGCCTCTAAATATAGTCCAAAATCGAAGCCATATAAGAGAGAGGGAAGAAGAAGTAGTTGGACGGATTTACAAGAAAGAGTCCTGGGTTCGATCCGATTAAGGTTTTCTTAATTGGTCCAGGTATGGCTGGTGGGATACCACACTACCGGCGTATCCTTTTGATGATATCATTCGAAAAAAAAAATTTTTTTCACCTCGAGTCGATAGCGTCTCGCAGTCGTCGTGTTAGTTTTTTTTTTAATATCACCTAAGTATTTAAAAACACTTGGGTTATTAAGACAAATCTAACGATATCTTAATTGCGTTAAGCAGTTTGGAAGATATGAGGTACCTAATAAAGAATTTTTTTTTTTTTTTTTTTTTATGCAATATAGGCCAGCGCTTGACTACAATTAAGCCTGATGGTAAGCATTAATGCGGTCTAAGTTGGAGCGCGCTTACCTAGAAGATGCCTATTCACTCTAGCTTTGAAGGTGTCCAAATTGTATTTGTCAGGAAACACAAACGCCGGAAGGGCATTCCAAATTTTTGCTGTACGAATTAGAAATGTAGATGCAAATCTTTTCGTACGAGTTGCCTGGACATCCACAATATATGGATGCCACCGTTTGCGACATCTTGCTGTTCTGTGGTAGAAAGGGGAAGGAGGAACTAGATGGTGAAGTTCCTGAGCACACTCGCCAAAGTATATCCGGTAAAAAACCGACAGACAAGCTACATTGCGACGATGTTGCAAGGTCTGCAATTTCGCCTGTGTCAACGGTTCATTACCAATTATCCTTCTAGCGCGGCGATCTATCGAGTCTAATGCATCAAGCTGATATTTTGCAGAACCATCCCAAAGGTGACTGCAGTACTCCATACAAGTTCTGACTTGAGCTTGGTAGAGGGTGAGAAGTTGTTGGGGTGTGAAGTACCGCTTGACCTTATTCAGGATTCCCAGTTTTTTGGCTGCAATTTCAGCTTTTGATTCGATGCATTTCCCGAAATTGAGGTTGGATGAGATGGTAATACCCAGGAGCTCAATTTGATCGCTAATTGGAACAGATATACTCTGGAAAGTGGGAGCCAGGGTGAAAGGGCTCCTTTTCGCAGTAAATAGACATGCCTGAGTCTTGGTAGCGTTGAACTTAACCAAATTGGCATCACCCCAATCTGACACCATCTTCAGGTTCTTGTTCACGCGGTCGACCAAGGCCTCTCTGAGCTCAAGAATCTCAGCACCGCTGGCTCTAGGGCTAGATGTGTAACTCTCCGACACAGTGCTGTCATCTGCATACCCAAAGATACCGGGATTGAGCAGATCGTTGATATGCAGCAGAAAAAGAGTAGCGGAAAGAACAGATCCCTGAGGTACACCGGCATTGATATCCAATAAGTCAGAAGAGCAGCCATCAACGACTACTCGAAATGACCGTTCCCTCAGGAAATCAGATATCCAGCAGCAGAGATCAGCGGGTATTCCGTACGCAGGGAGCTTACTGAGAAGACTGACGTGCCAGACCCGGTCAAAAGCTTTTGAGATGTCAAGGGATACGGCAAGTGCTTCCCCATGTTTCTCAATGGCTTCGCTCCAAGTATGTGTAGCATACACCAGAAGGTCACCAGTAGACCGGTTCGTACGGAAGCCATACTGCCGATCAGACAAGAGGTCGTTTTCCTCTAGGTATGCAAGGAGCTTGCCATTAATAACCCGTTCCATAGCCTTGCAGAGCATGGACGTGATGGCTATTGGTCTATAATATTACATACATACAAGATACGCGCGAAAAACATAACCCTTCTTGCATTGTAATGATGAAATACTAGCGGACGCCCGCAACTTCGTCCACGTGGAATTCAGTTTTTTACAAATCCCACGGGAAAACGAAAAAAGTAGCCTATGTGTTAATCCAAAGTAAAATCTATTTCCATTCCAAATTTCAGCCAAATCGCTTCAGTAGCTGCAGCGTAAAAAAGGAACAAACATACTCTCACACTTGTGTAAGTAT
Organism: Bicyclus anynana; assembly: GCF_947172395.1. NCBI lineage: Eukaryota > Metazoa > Arthropoda > Insecta > Lepidoptera > Nymphalidae > Bicyclus > Bicyclus anynana. Next base: position 5,576,713 of record NC_069086.1, read on the forward strand.
GTTTGTTCCTTACACACTTTCACCCTTACACACTTACACACAAACTTTCGCCTCTATAATATTAGTGTGATGTGATTGATTCCAACAAAATTATAAATCAAAGTAGGTACCTACAAGATAGGAAAGGCTGGCGCGGATAAATATACTATTCCAGTAATGATGCGGTTGCGGTAATTACGGTCGTTCACCCCGTCGTGTTTGATGCTGCACGGTATTCTATAACTCGAGCTCACTCACAGCTCACAAGTCGGCTCTCTTCCCACAACTACAATGAAACATGAAAATACACTTATGATTTATTTTTACCGGTAGATATTGCTTTGAAACCTACGCAATTGGACTCTTTGATGCGTTTTTGGAATTTTTTCAAGGTTATGACCTACCATAATCTTAAAAAATTAATTAATTGTAACATATTGAAACATTCACTAAGTATTAACAATTTTAATAACTTTTTAAACAGGTACCTACACTTGCTTAAAAAAATTGTTTATAATTAGTGAATGTTTCAAGACACATGATAGCCCAGTGGATAAGACCTCTGCTTTCGAAGGGTGTGGGTTCGAATCCGGTCCGCGCATGCACCTCTAACTTTTCAGTTGTGTGTATATTATGAAATTAAATATCACGTGTGTGTCTCAAACTGTGAAGGAAAAACATCGTCTACTCAATAGTCTATAATATTCCTGATCAGTCTAAATCTGTATTTCGAATAGCTCATGAATATTATTCACAATAATAGAATAATTTAACTATTTTTTTATACTGATATTCCAACGGTTACGGTTCCACGAGGTATACAGCGGGTCACAGCTAGTATATAAATATTAAGTCACGCATAGCTATAATATAGAACGTAGTGATTATATACTCTTTGCGCATAGCTTTATTACATGCCTATAGATAGGCCGTGCCGTGATATCCACAACAAGAATGCCTATGCGGTAATTAGCGAACGGAAAAACAATGTATCCATGACTAAATTAAATAACACGCAACTAAGTATTACGTTCACACAGTCACATTAATAATGGATGAAGTAGGTGCGTAAAAATCGTGGGCGATTATTAAAATGGTACGCACTGGTCGCGGTAAATGCTCTTCCATTGACTAGTGACGGTTCACACAGGAAAAGAAGTAAACGTTGAGGCAATTTCGACAAATGGGGTCAAGATTGGGTAGATTTAAGTCACGTAACCTTTTTTTTTCGTGTTTCTAACAGCAAACCCTTTCATTTGATATCCATCATGGCGGTGGATTTCTAACAGCCAGTCCGCCATCTTGGCAAAGCCGCCATATTGGATTTGAAATGACGTTTCTTAGGTAGTCTCATGTATTGTCATCAGAACTCAGAGCGTGTGCAACATTTCATCCTAATCGAAGACCAGGAAGTGGGTCAAATTAAGATTCCAAGATTTTCTTACGTACATAGTTACAAGTTAAGCTAATATAAGCGTTTTATACAGAAAGACGTTATGTACTCTACCCCCCTCCCCAATTTGTACCTTCAAATTCGTCTAACGGCTTAGGATAAAATATAGCCGATGCCACTCACTAATAATGTAGCATTCCTTTGGTGAGAGAATTTTTAGTAAAGATTTAGTGGTTTAGGCGTAAAAACGTAACAATCAAACTCACAATCGCCCCTATTTTACGCTTGGAAAAAATAGCCTACCTTCGGCAATCAGATATGAACACGGAAAAGTACAAAGCCTCAAGGTACGACAGTAACGGTTTCTATTACAAATCCATGTTTGGAAAAACACGTGTTACAAATAAGGTGGAATAAGTTCACGTTTACACTGTTGTAGAGGTCAAAGATCGCGCACAGGCCGCAGAGTCAAACAGCCTACGGGTCGCTATCCGGCCAAGGTGCACCCCAGACTTACGTTTTGCTAGACAACGCTTGGGTCAAATGTATGAAATCAAATCATGGACCTGGAACCTACCAGGATGCTTTAACGCGGGTCCCCGGGTTTAGCAAATGTTAAATTATTATTAGCATTGATAAGTGGATATGACCTCTGCCTCCGATTCCGGAGAGCATAGATTCGAATCCGGGCATGCACCTCCAACTTTTCAGTTATATGCATTTTTAGAAACGTTCAAGGAAAAACATCGTGAGGAAACCTGCATAACTGAGAATTTTCTAATTCTCTACGTTTGAAGTCTGCCAATCCGCATTGGGTCAGCGTGGTGGACTATTGGCCTAATCCCTCTCATTCGACGGAGACTCGTGCGCAGCAGTGAGCCGAATATGGCTTGATAATGATGATGATGAAATAATTAAATGTGCTGATGTGATCATTAGACCTGATCCGACTCGCTACCGGGCTTAGCATCCTACACGAGGCACAGGAGTGTACAAACGACGAACTTGAGCTAAAACTCAACCCCAGTACCTCCTGATTCGAAGCCACATAGGCTAACCACAGAAGCTTCGAGGCAATAACGCTACACAGACTATAATAATTGTCATCCTCATACCAGTACAATAGAATATAAAGTCTTCACCGATGATTACTTTACAGTTTACACATTGAAGAGATACCAACTGAGAATTAATAATACGTTTTTTTTACTTTTTTTAAAAAGTAAAAAACGTATTATTAATTTGGCGATTTTGCGAATAATTTGCGAAATAATTTTCTTTTCCATTATTTATAATTATCTTTGTTAAACTCAATTCAATTCAATCAAGAACTGAAAATAGGACAATTTTTTAGCCACGCTTGTATGGACGGCCGCGGAATCTAGCCAAATATAAGTCCTTGGTCCACAGTGATCAACAATCTTACCTTCTATGTAAATGACCGTTAGGTAGTTTAGTTATTTGTTACCTGATCACTGGAAAGGTTGGAAATAAAGCAGTTACGTTTGTTGATACCTACGAGTACCTACTTGTGTTAAAGTTCTCTCTTTCTAAAATTCAAAATAAGTACCTACTAAGTAATGTAACTCGTGACTTTCTAATAATATTCCTGTAGGGGTCAGACCTTCGTCATCTAAAAGCTGAAACTTTGTCAGCCCATTCTTCTGATTAGACCAGTTCCGACTAGAGCTAATATTAGGTATATAAATTAATTTGTATTCTTAAATTGACCCAAGTCGAGAATTAAACCCGTACTACTTAGATTCGATTCTCACTACTGATTATGTTATTGTATATGTTAAAAGGTCAATAATGACCGTCTTTTGAGATGGCGATATCGAACTGCATCTGTATTCTATAAATCGGACGCTATTCGATAATATGACCATATAAACTCACATTTTATAACTCTCTTGTCTTGTTCCCGTTACTGTAAATACAGGTATAAGATATAACCCTTGATACTCGCTAATAATGTAGCTCTCCATTGGTGAAAGATTTTTAAAAATTTAGTTTTAGTTTAGTTAACAAACTAATTTTGACATTTATAACGTAAGTGAGGAAGTATTAAAGTATGGATATTTTGTAGCATATTATCTTCTATTGAAAACCATTAAATAACAAACGATTACAAAACATCTGCTGAAGAAATTACTCTTTCTTATATTACTTATTAGAATTGGATATGTTGTTTGGTAAAACTTTCAAAAAAAAAAACTATTGTTTATTCTCACAGTTAAGCAGTACAACCCTATTCTTCCTGTATCTGGCCATAGATAACAGTAGGTAAGTATAGAGTATTCTATATAAAACTAGGTAATGATTTTATTGTTCTTCACTTCGCATTACGAAATAACCGACCGGCAAATACCACGGCATTTCGGATAACAATACAAACAACTGGTAATTACCTTTATACAAATGAGGCTCCAACTATTTTGTTTAACAGACTGTAAAAGCCTTTGTGATGGCTTTTGCAGAGATTCACTGTTATATTTGAGGAAGTTTGTAACGCATCTGTGGAACTTATCAGGTAGGTTAGGTACCTATAGCCTATTCTATAAATACATTTTTATAACTCGATAGTCTGAATTCTGGATTCGTTTCTATCTCTCAATGATGATCTTTTTTAATCATATCTACCTTTATTATACTAGCGGACGCCCGCGAATTAATCCGCGAAACCATGGATTTTTCCGGAAAGTAGCCTATGTGTTAATCCAGAGTAAGATCTATTTCCATTTAAAATTTCAGCCTAATCGGATCAGTAACAAAAAGGCGTTAAAGAGTAACAAACATCCAAACAAACATCCATACAAACTTTCGCGTTTATAATATTAGTATTAAGTAGGATAACCTTCACTTGAGCTGCAATGCAACTCGTTCATAATTTACTATTTTTCTTTAATTATTTATATAATTGTTTACTTTTGTTTTTAGGTCTATCGTGTTGTTTAGGTTGATCCGCTCCGCTGTGATCGTCAGAACAACTTTTGGAGTTTACCGCGACTGGTGGTAAATTATTTATGAATAGCAATTTACATAATTACTTATTATATAAGCATTAAGGTTACAGAATGACCTTTGATTTTTCTCACACGCTTATTACCATGGCGCCTAAAAAGCCGGTTTGCTCTGGCCTATTGAACCAGTGCCTCTGTAGTGACACTCGATACATTCATAACTTTAAAAGATTCACCAACTGAATAAAGACATTAAATGCCATACATAGAAATAACATATGGCAATGAAGGTTTTAACCAAAAAAGCAGATATTCGATAAATATTAATTTAGCTGACTGTATTTAATTGTATATGCGGCCAAACAGCATTGCTGTGTTCCAGCTGTGCGCGGTGCAATTACAGGTAGGTACTTGACGCTCAACACATACTTTGAGACAGATTTACAAAGTTTTTACAAATTGCACAGAGTCTTTGCACTTTGTAGCAATTTTCCTTGTATGTACCTTTTTAGTTTATACTTACACTTAGATGCACTTACTTTAAGGTGGGTTGACTGATGACTTCAAACTAATCCCAGGCATTCGCTGGATGCAGGCGGCTCAAGATTTTCATGTTTGGAAGTCCCTACAAAAGGCCTTTGTCCTGCAGTGGACATCTATCGGCTGATAAGGTGGGTTAAAAGTAGCACTTAGCACGTACATTTAGTGGTCCTTCGAGCCGGATCTCGCTAATTGAAGATGTTGCAGACATGTTAGGAGAGTCCGTTTCTACACAATGATGCGGAGCGCTGTGCTAACTTCCGTACGTTCAGTTCAGTGTTGCTTTTTTTTGATGGTCACTCTAGTTCGATGTTGTTTCGTGGCTTTTAGAAGGTTTCTCAAGCATTGACTAGCAGCATTGAAGCATTACAGTATATAACTCTTAATACGATCTCTATCAGATGATATCATGCTTTCTGAGGCTCAGGGTATGACACCAGAGACCTAAAACTTACAAAGTCTGTGCTAAGGATTTTTACTGAAAATTTCTTGGTTAGAAGAAAGAAAAGCTGAATTTTTTAAAGTCCGACCTTGTGATACAAAGCCACTTAATCTTCCACTAGACAAATTACGCAATTCATTGATTCAAAGATTGGTTCACCTAATTGATAGATTGGTTCTATAAATAAGATAATTTTAACTTTGTAGAAAATTTGAATAGATAATAAGTTTCTAGATAGGCTATACAGAGAACAGAGTAATGAGAACGGTGAAACATTTCCATATTTATCAGCAACAGATATTTGTATCTAAAGGTCGTATGTAGATCTAAAACATCGACATTTAGAGAATTTCTTGTTTATGCCTGGTGCGACATTAATAGTTTAACGGTGAATAGACGTGATTTATGTTGTAGCTGTAACAGATACTAAGTCCTTTGTCTTTACCAATAATAATAATCAATTAAGCAATTGAAAATCTAACGTGCTGGAATAGCGACCCCGCACCGGAAAGCGTAGTGTTGGTCGACCCACCTCTAGGTGGACCGAGGACATCAAGTGGGTTGCAGGCCTACTAGGTGGTTGGTGGCCTATGTCCAGCGGTGGACGTTCATCAGCTGTTAATGATGACGATGATCAATCGAATAAGAGGGTAGGTATCTACCAGTATATACATTTTAACGGTTTCTTAAAACCTAGCGGAAGCCTATAGCGCGGAAAATATAAGCAATAGTTACAACTTATTAATATAAATTACATTAATTAAGTGGCCTGCCTTTTCAAAGTCATTCATTCAAAGCCATTCATTCAATAGATACCTACTTACCTATAAGCATTCTTTACAATACTTAAAGCTACATTTTTCAACCAGTCTTTACGATAAATAGATAGGTGTAGGTACTTGTCCGTAGGTGGGAATCTACCGGATTCGTTAATCGTAATTCGATCTTCTGGAAACGTATCTTGTCTAAAATCATGAACTCTCACGCTACCTCCAAAAGTCAATAAAGGTCATTAAAAGGTACTTTAAAGGTCTCTACGTGAATATTAGAATGTGAATTGAAGCGTTGATATTTAGGCAACTAAACACCAAATTATCTTATCTTACTAATATTTTATAGCTAAAAAGTTTGTTTGAACGCGCTAATCTCAGAAACTACTGGTCCGATTTGAACAATTCTTTCAGTGTTAGATAGCCTATTTATCGAGGAAGGCTATAGGCTATATATTATCCCCGTATTCTTACGGAAACGGAAACCACGCGGGTAAAATCGCGCGGCGTCAGCTGTTAATTCTATATTTTTAGGTACATGTAGGTCACTACGCATATACTCGTATAACATAGATGTATAAACAAGCGTTATACTGTATAACCTAGACGGTATTAAGGCCATATCTTTACTAGGTACAATAGAGTATAAAATCTAAGGTAAGGATATAAAAAACCGCATTATTTTATGAAGCATTTATTCTTGTGTACTTAATTGTGTAACGAGTTAATAAGTGTAGTGTAGGTAATAATTACATATTACTTATGTACCTACTAATAGGTACCTACCTAACTACTCGTGTCTTAATCTTGTGTAAAATTTTTAACCGACTTCAAAAAAAGGAGAAGGTTTCTCAATTCGACCGTATATATTTTTTTTCAGTAAAGTATAGCTAATATCATTTTGTAAGGCTTTATTAGATCGTAGAATAATTATTGCCACGTAGACAAAAATATCTTCTACATATGTAGGTTAGAAAAGTAATAAAATTGTAACACATCAATTGATTATTATTAATCGATAAATGGGCCGTGATAGCCCAGTGGATACGACATCTGCCTTCGATTCCAACTTTTCAGTTAACCTATGTACATTTTAAGTAATTAAATATCACGTGTCTCAAACGGTGAAGGGAAAACATCGTGAGGCAAGCTGTATACCTGAGAATTTTCTTAAACGTGGCCAATCCGCATTGGGTCATCGTATGGACTATTAGCTTAACCCATCTCCTACAGTGCGGAGACTTGTGCTCAATAGTAATTCAAATATGGGATGTAAATTAATAATGCACATTTTATAAACTAAATATTATAAAGTCTCTATCAATCAAAAGCTGCATCATCAACGATCCAGTACAGAAATGCATTACAAAAGCACAGACAGTAACTTAGGAAATGTTCATACTTATCTAATTCAACATTATCAACCCATATTCGGCTCACTGCTGAGCTCGAGTCTCCTCTCAGAATGAGAAGGGTTAGGCCAATAGTCCACCACGCTGGCCCAAAGCGGATTGGAAGACTTCACACACGTTTAAGAAAATTCTCAGGTATGCAGGTTTCCTCACGATGTTTTCCTTCACCGTTTGAGACACGTGATATTTAATTTCTTAAAATGCACACAATTGAAAAGTTGAAGGTGCATGCCCCGGACCGGATTCAAACCCACACTTTCCGGAATCGGAGGCAGCGGCATTATCCACTGGGCTATCACGGCTCTACTTATCTACTTACTTACTTTTATTACCTATACATAACTACCCACAGAATTAGAATGGCTATGGATTTAATTAGGGATGCATTAACAAGTATCTCATAAAGATGTGCTTAACTCGTTCGGTATCAACAGTAAAACCCGCCGTCGATAATTAAAAAGGACAAGCCAGGGCCTGTAGCCAAGTGGTACGTCGATTCTTTTTCTACGATCGCAAACGTTTCGAAAACTAGAAAAGTGTAGGGAATGACATTTGCTATAAACAGGTCACGTGATCAAGATCTGTCATTCCCTACATTTTTCTAGTTTTCGAAACGTTTGCGATCGTAGAAAAAGAATCGACGTGCCACTTGGCTACAGGGGCTGGATTGGTGAAGCAGGTCAGAATTTTAATGATAAATGGTTGCAACGGACGTTGACCGCGGCTCGACCACCGGCGCCGCATCTCATATTCCACTGGGTTCGATGAAAAATTAACATGATATTTGCGAAATTAGCTCAGGTGTCGAAACGTTCTGTTAGCTTCGCTTAACATTACGGGAATGGGTTGTGAAATTGGTTACATCGCGTCTTAGATATCGCGAAAGCCTTAGTTGTCGCCCACACACGAGTTATGCAGTTAAAGTTACTCGGAACGCTGACCGTTGCTACCTGTATATTGAAATTATGATAGAGTTTCTAATTTTTTGTAATTTCAACAAAATTTTTAATAATAGTAATGATTAACGGACTAAAACAGCTATAAATATCTATACTAATTATGATAATAGAGGAAAGCTTTGATTGTTTATTTGTTTGCATTGTATAGGCTGCGAAGATATTGAACCGATTTGAAAAATTCTTTCACTGTTGGGAAGCTACACTATCCTTTGTTGTTATAGGCTATATTTTATCCCTGTATTCCTAGTGTGCTAGTAATTTTATAACTAGGTAGTTTGTGGTATTGTAAAGGATAATCTCTGAACCAATTTTGAAAGTTCTCTTACCACTAGAAAGCCACGTTATTTGTGAGAGGCTATATTTTATTCCCACAATCTCACGAGTACGGGAACTACGCAGGTGAAACCGTTTTCAACGTTTCTTGGATTCGATTCTCAGATCAATTATAAGGCTTCGGCGATAGCTATAGTTACCACCCTATTCGCAAAACGTAGCCACCGCGATTTAGCGTTTCGCTACGATACCATGTTAAAAGCATAGGAGATATGTGTTACCAACTCTCCAAAATATTTATCCCTAAAGTTTATGTCAAAAACCCCTAAAATCGCCTTAATTATGGAGTTGTCCCCCTAAAAATATAAATTCATAATAATTTAAAAATAATATGCTGTAATATGTTTCAAAAGACAAAATATTACGTCTTTATCTGAAGATTCAGATTTTTTGAAATCATACAATGAATAAATTTACCAATTTTTTTTATTCGATGAAATTTGCCGCCAGTTGCCTCAGAGTGGTTGTAGAATAACGTAATATCGTTATAAGTCGCTAGGTCAAGAAATAAATATTAAAATTATCATCAATTTAAAAATATTAAAGAGTCAATAAATCCCTGAAAATACCCCTAAAAATTTCAGACCCCGAAAAAATCCCATTTCACTTATTTGCCCCCTAAATCTGGGGGGAAAACCCCTAAGTTGGGAACCTTGGGAGATAATGAGTATCATGAACTTTTATCTTTTCCAAGATTTATCATTGTCATCTAGGAAGTTCAATTATTATCTACGAAAACAACTTCATACTCAGATAGCTGCATTTGTTATCTCAATATTATTAGAAAGGAAATATTTCAAAAGACTGCGGTTGAAAAATAAATAATATTTCGGTATGACATTCTCATACAACCCGTTCGATGATTTCCGAGTGCCGCCGAGCGTGAAATTGGTAGCCATTACTGCTGACGCGGACATCGCTTTCTTGTACAACTTTATTATATTTCTGTGGCTTTCATAATAGAATGTTTGTTTTATCTATTTTAAAATAGCTAAATTAAACAATGCACTCTAAAACTAAGCACATAGTCTTATAAAGAGCATTTCATTTCATTGGTAGAATCTTTACAACTGTTAACTGTCAACTGACGTACCGAAAGTGCTTGTAAACTGAGCCTACTTGAAATAAATAAAAAAAAAAGAAAATAAATAATAAAAAAAAAGCCTTTTAATAACGGTTAAAACCTGGCTTTAAAGTCGATCAGATCCGTCATATACATACATTTTGTTAGTTTTCGAAGCGCTAATTGTAGAAAGAGAATATATTTGCCACATGGCTAAGGCCACTGCCTCTGATAAAAGGATGGCTCCAAGTAACGCAAAAAAGCATGATGAGGATACAATACGTACAAAGTACTTGATAAAACTTGCAAAAGCCCGCAACTTAATCCGAGTGGAAATCATTTTAGGACTTTTAAAGACTTTAAAGATTTGAACTTTAAAGGTTAAACAATGGTTGCCACGATCGCTTGTTGCATTCTACCATTGAAAAAATGTAATCACTGTTACGAGTAACGAGATATATTGAAGAGCTTTTGAGTAGAGTATGTATCATCATATTCATCATATCAGCCGATGGACGTCCACTGTAGACATAGGCCTTTTGTACGGACTTCCAAACATCACGATCCTGAGCCGCCTTAGGATATGCATGGTATGAGGCATTTACTGACTAATATTGAAATACTTATAAGTGATTTATGTTGGCATGGACTTCCAAACATCACCATCCTGAGCCGCCTTAGGATATGCATGGTATGAGGCATTTATGAATATTTACTGACTAATATTGAAATACTTATAAATGATTTATGTTGGCATTAATATGACCTGTGGCATTAGACCATTAATATTAATAGGTACTTGTAGAATTCAACTGCCCTTTTATGTGTCGATAAACTTATCTACGACATTTTATACAATAATTCCTACTCTCAGACTAATTTTCGTCAGAGTTACATACCACTAAATAAATTGTATTACATATACCCACCTATCTAAAAATATGTACCTTTTGTTACATACAAAAACAGAACCCTTTTAAGATCGCTCGCATGCCCACTGTCCATCTGGACCAATTATGTTGTTTGGTACACGTATCAATTCCTGTGACTCAAACGCAAAGGTGAACCGTGTATAGATGAAATATGAATATCAGGACTTACGAGGGACAAGATGGAAAGTTAAAAAAACCTATTTCAAACAGCATCGTGTGATACATCAAATGAATTTGTTATGAGGATGTCAAATATATATATTTTTTTGTAATATTTTTTTTTAGTAATCTCTGGTTCTACTAAACTGATTTTGAATATTCTTTTACCAGTAGAAAGCCCCGATATTTGGGAGTGTCCTAGGCTATATTTTATCCCCGTATTCTCACGGTAACGGGGACTACGCGGGTGAAACTGCGAAGCGTCGGCTAGTAATACTCGTAGTAATAATAAAAATAAATATGATGTTTGTCTATGTAAATGATGATACTCCTTCGAAGCGACACGGTTATAAACTAGACAGAGAAACAACAGGTTCGAGCAAATTGTACCCGCATTTTGTGAACTCCATAAACAATTTGAGGTCCATAAAAAAGGTTCGCGTGACGCAGAAAGTTGTTGGGCGAGGAGGGAAACTCGACCCATCACTTGCGTTCATTTGATTCGTATTAACGGCCGACTAGCGAGGCCATTTCTCTGGCGTTTGCAGGACTCTTTCAGCTCTATCTATGTCTAGAAAGGTTTTTAATCTAGACCAAAAAAAACTAGAGCAAAGATTATTTTTAAAGATACGAATATAAGCGTAGGTATACCTATAGAGTATGCCTAATATTTTAGGATTCATTCGCAGTTTTCTTTTTCTGAAAGACATTTTTAACCTAATTTTTTTTTACAGTACCTACTGACCTTTTTAACCCTAAAAAAGCTCAACGGGCTTTTAGCCTTTAAGTCGAATATATGTTGACTGGCAGCTGTACCATGGTTAACATTTCTGTATGCGTAATTAAAATTAATTATATTTTAAGTTTAGTATACACTTAATAAATTAAATTAGACATTTTTTGTATGTGCAGAGAAAAAGAAATAACTAAAACAATAAAATGAGATTGACACGAAGTTTTTATTGTTTACCTTCAATTTTGTTTTTTTATGGAAACAGTGTATAAAATCAACTGTTACCTATAGTATTTTGTATATGATTTACTCGTACTTGTATGGTAATATGTCCTAATATAGTCTTAAGATTTATTATCTATCAATAACAATGAAATACAACGTCTCTTTTGATTGAGGGACGTGAAGGGTGCATTTGAATTAGACGCCATGTGTTGTGCGCCCATCGCTATAAAATTGATATTCAGTTTTTGTGTGGAGCTGGAGACATTTTTTATTTAATAAAACTTTAAATTAATATTTAAAAAAGAACTTTTTATCATGTGAAAGCTCAGTGTTTGTCAAAACTAGCCCAAACTTTACCTTGTTTAAATTAGGATTCCTTTTTCAGGACTACGATTTCAACATAATCATTCAACTCTATTGTAATTGAGCATTATCTCGAAGAAATTTAAGTTTTAAGCAATACATACAGTTCAAGAAATGTCCCACACATACAAAAGCTTGTAAAAGTAAAAAAAAAAACTGACTCAATTCCAAACCAAGGCATAACTTTATACTTTGAATCAGCGCCGCTACATTATGAGTTGAATGGTAAGCCATTCAACTCTTATTTTTTACTCTAGGTACTTTACAATTCTACCTTATACTCGTAGTCTAACATTAATGAAAAAAAATAATAATTTGACTATGACTGTAGTCGCCTCTACCGACTATCTACTCTAGAGACCGTGACACTCATTTGAAAGAAGACGTCTCTAAATCTCCTTTACGGACGTCCTCTTTTTCTTTTTCAAGTACATATAGGTGTTCTTAAAATTAAAATGCTTATTTTTTATTAGATGTCTGTTAAACTGTCCTACAAACATTATTCAAAAAGCTGGCAACCCCGCGCTCAAGTAATGTAACGAATAAAGGGGAGGTCGTTGCCCCTAAGCACGAAGCAAAACCAAGTCTGGTCCTCTCACAAAAGAAATAGTTAATATTAGAGCTCGCCTCTTCGAGTGTCATTAGCAGCGGCACAAAGCTCCGAAGTCATTCCACGCTCCTACTATTTGTCAGCGGCAAAAAGTGCCTCGTCCACAATAATTACGGGACCGGCTCTGAGCCTCGCTCATGATTCGTCATGATATGGTCGGACGCGTCCGTTCCGTCCCGTCCATAATTTGACATTTCCCGCGACGCGTTCGGACGTTGTGGTAGGCGAGAGACAATGATTTGCTTTCCAAAAGTCACACGGACAATGGCGGACGTTGCCACGGTACGCTTTTGTGTTGGTACAATATTTTAAAAATTTTGTAGTAGAGCTTTCCCGTTTCCGGGCTAGTATTGTCATTACTGAGTTTCGGTCTGATAAAGGGTTAAAGGGTATGGTTGCTATTGTAATTGTAAGTTCATGAGACTTAACACCCATCTGTGATAGCCCCGGGGATATGACCTCTGCCTCCAATTCCGGTGACGTGGGTTCGAATCCGGTCCGGGGTATGCACCTCCAACTTTTCAGTTGTGCATTTTAAGAAATTAACACGCGTCTTAAACGGTGAAGGAGGAAACCTGCATGCCAGAGAATTTTCTTAATTCTCTGCGTGTGTGAAGTTTGCCAATCCGCATTAGGCCAGTGTGGACTAAGGCCTAACCCCTCTCATACTAAGAGGTGACCCGAGCTCAGCAGTTAGCCGAATAAGGATTGATAATGACTTAACACATATGTATCTGGTGTTGGATAAAGGGCAGCTCTTTGTAGGACATCATCCTTGGATGCCCTGACTATTGCTCTTAGATGGGGATCCGGAAATTTTTAGATTAAAACTCAAGTGTACCAAATAAACCTATGGAAACCTTTAATGCTATGGAATAGGTATTCCATAGCATTAAAGTACTCTACCACCACCAAGTACCTACGAACCTTCAGTATGGGTAGGTACGGCAACTCAAAAAATAACTTTCGAAAAAGGCTATATATTATCCCCGTATCCCTACGAGGACATGAACCATACGGGTGAAACCGTGCGGCGTCTACTAGTATTATATATGTCTTCTTATCGGTCCTATTTGAATCAAACTCATCAATCGTTAGAATCAACAATGAGATATAAAATATGTATTCGTTCAAATGTTAATATAGCCTCCACCAATTTCTGTATCGATAAATCAGCTGTCAGCGAGGATGAAGTTACTGCAGGTAAATGTTATATTGTGGAAGATTATGAGATAATGTATTGCGTATTATCTTCTTGTATTTTATGCCTCGAGGTTGGACTACAATTACCGTTCTCCATTTTAATATAACTTGTAACAAATCGTATACCTGCCAGTTGTATAATAGGTAACTACCTTTATTAAATACAAGAATTATATTTCGTTGAGAAAGAATACAATACAATAGGAAACTAAAGCTAACATAGCTTAATAAGTATAAAATCACGTCCACGTGGAATGGTGGTAGAATACTGGCTGCCAGGCTGATCCTTTGCATGAAAAATATATACATTTTGTTATTTGATAATAATAATGACTTCTCATCCCTCGTCTAGAGTCATTTTTGTGGTAAAAGTAGCCTTTGTCCTTTTCCAAGGACCCGTTTATTTCTATATCTATGAAAACGTAATGTTTTAGTTTATCATTATAACAGTAAAGCTGGCCTATTTACTTTTGTATATATAATGGAATTAAAATAAAATTAGGTTACCTCTGGTCTTCTAAAATAGGGTCACCCGTAATATAGATTTTTTGAAACTTATTCTTGACCTTTTTTAATCGGTCCCTAAACTACAATATGATGCCAGTTCCAGAATCCAGGCGTAACAAATCGGTCGGCATTTTGAATTCGAGCCGATTGAAAATGAGTTCACCGACCGGCCAGACGCTGACCAATCAATTGATAGTGTCCACTGACTTTTTGATATTTAAATTCAACTATATGGTTCATTCTTAGTAAAATGTAAACGATGAGAGGGTTAAAGATTTAGATATGAGAGAAAGAATTTCTGACTAATAAGTCCTTCATCATATCAGCCGATGCCGTCCACAGCAGGACATAGGCCTTTTGTAGGGACTTCCAAATACGGCGGCTCACGATAGTGAGCCGCCTGCATCCAGCGAATACCTGCGACTCGTTTTAATGTCGCCAGTCTACCTGGTGGGGGGTCGACCAACACTGCGCTTTCTAGTGCGGGGTCACCATTCCAGTACCTTGGGACCCCAACGGCCATCGGCTCTTCGAACTATGTGCCCCGCCCATTGCCACTCCAGCTTCGCGACACGTTGAGCTATGATAATGTAGAACTTTATACATCAATGTTTTGTGCGGTCAAATACTTTTGAAAATAAAATTACACGCGACAATAATTACCTGTTGTAATTATAATTTTCTGTGTGTTATATGTTCTATTGTATGTTATATGACTGAAATTAGACAATTGAAACAACATTTTAAGTTCTATTATGCATATGCAAATGAGTATGGGTAGTCAATACAATATTACAAATAAGGAAAAAAAAACATACATACAGCCGAACGTAGAACCTCCTCCTTTTTGGAAGTCGGTTAAAAAAGTAAATCCAGTCGAGTCAGAATTGGCAATAGTGCTTAAGCCACAGAAAACATATTTAAGCTTAACAATTTTAGTTTTATTTAGTTTTCTCTAAGAAGTCTTCATTATCATTATCATATTCGGCTCACTGCTGAGCTCGAGTCTAATCTCAGAATGAGAGGGGTTAGGCCAATAGTCTACCACGCTGGCCCAATGCGGATTGGCAGACTTCACACACCAAGAGAATTAAGAAAATACTCTGGTATTTATTTATTTATTTATTTGGTCCACCAGTGACTGTAGCAGCATTTACACAAATACAATCTAAAAAAAAACACAAACACAAGGCTCTGCACGATCAAATGAAGGTAGACACGGCATGCACATTTCCGTAATATTAAAATAAATTGACGATTACATTACATTAAATCAGTTTACATAAGAAAAAAAATACATTTTACAGTAACAAGAAAAGGAAACATTTTACAACTACTATTTGAATATACTATATAATACAAAAAATAAAATGGAATTGGTAAAAACAAAAAGAAAAATTAGTTTAGCAAATCTAGCAAAACTAACTTGCGATATGTCCTTGGTGAGTCTTTGTGATATCTATAGACCGACTAAGTGCTGGTATATACTGGTTTCCTCACGATGTTTTTTCTTCACCGTTTGAGACACGTGACATTTTTTTTTTTTAAATGCACACAACTGAAAAATTTTGAGGTTTCCGAAAAGTTTCTTGATAGTGTGTGGCTGGCGTAAGCCATGGGAAATTAGACATCAAGGTTGGAAAACGGTAAAAATGAAATGAATGCGTGTGAAAATCTGGAGCATGAGGGCACTCGTCCTAATGACATCGAGGGGTGATAAGTTGGTAATATGAGTACACCCGCACATGCCACGTGCCGGCATGCGGGTGCAATCCAAGCTTAATTGACTTAATTTCGGTTTGTTGTATTGTACTATGTTTTTGATTGATATTATAATCAAGAGCTGTTTGTGTTGTTGTTCTTTAATTAAGATTACAGATGATTTCGTCGGTCCGCAGGTCGTTGTCTGCCAGTCTGACAATTATTCATTTCAACTTTCATTAACGGTGTAGGCGTATTGTTTTTGTATGCTGATTGTTACAATTTTTATATCCAGTTTGATTTTTTTTTAAATAGTATATATTGAACTGAAATTAAAGATTTTAACTACTATAATGAAGACATACTTAAATAGGATTTTGATAAATTAAACGCCCATGTGGATAAAATAAAGGATGATTGAGGATCTCTTTGTGCTGCGGCTACTGAAGCGATTTTTCTGAAATTTGAACAGAATTAGTTTTGCTCTGGATTAACACATAGGCTACTTTTCATCCCGGAAAAATCCATGGTTCCCTCGGGTTTTGTGTATAACTGAATTCCACGCAGACGAAGTAGCGGGCGTCCGCTAGTATAACATAAGTTAAGTAGTCTGTTCCGTGATATGCTATTCCTAAAATATTTACAAATATCTTTGAAAAAAAAATATAGCTTTCCATAGGTGAATTTTTTCAAATCGTTTTTGAAAACAGTAGTAGGTATATTGAGAAAACGGAGGTCCTGGGTTCGATCCCCAGCTGGGCAGATTGAGATTTTCTTAATTGGTCCAGGTCTGGCTGGAGGGAGGCTTCGGCCGTGGCTAGTTACCACCCTACCGGCAAAGACGTACCGCCAAGCGATTTAGCACTCCAGTACGATGTCGTGTAGAAACCAAAAGGAGTGTGGATTTTCATCCTCCTTCTAACAAGTTAGCCCGCTTCCATCGTAGACTGCAACATCACTTACCATTAGGTGAGATTGTAATCAAGGGTTAACTTGTAAATCATACACGAAAAAAGACTATAATAATTCTTTGCGCCCAATTTCATCAAGCGTTCTACCATTCTGGTATGTTTCTAACCCATATAAACTGTATTCACACTTCAAAGTATTGTAAAAACAAAAGAATGCTTTATAACACGTATTATATATACATGTTTTATTTATTTTTACAGTAACGTTGAGCCAACACACAGAATTAGCGTCTAACTACTAACTAACATGTGAAACATGGCAATGGCCCCGGGAAATACTGCATTATTCGCTCCGTGCAGGTAAAGTGAATACTAAATGTTACCCCACGCGGTGACTGTATTATAAACTATTATGTCATATAATTTACGACTATCATATAAAATACATGCAAATTTTACGTTATAAAATAATTAAATAATAATAGTACATTATGATTTAACTGCGGTAAGTTGAAAATTACAGCCGAGGCGACATTGCAAGCTCGAGCCGAAGGCAAGAGCTATAGTAAGAAAGCAGAGGCTGTAATTATCAAAGCGCACGTATGTCATACCACCGTTTCTGAAAATGAATTTGCATCTTTGCCTGATTTCCATATGATGACATTTTGATACGCTTGTAATTTTTGCACAGAAAGCGAAGTGCGTTTTTCTAGGCAAATGCACCAAAAACAGCCTTATAATTTATACTCATAAAGTAAATTAATATTTTTGTGTTTCTGTTAATTATAAATGGTTGTCATTTATTGTCAAAATGAAAGAATTAAATATTTATTTATTATATTTTATCTCACAAAGTTAATTTTATTCATAAACGTTGAGCACTTTTCTGACATAAAAACTCTTTGCTAGGATTTAAAAAAGGAATAAGTACGTATTTGTTGTCTTGGGTAAACGGGCGCAAAACATCACATGTAACATGTAACTTTGCTCTTTGGCATAACTCTGGCCGTCATACAACTAAGTGCCACAATTTTAAAAATAGAAAATGAAAAAAATTGGAAAATTCAAATGTGAACATCATAGAATTCCTTGACAACATCTAGCACAAAAATATGCCTTTTTCCCTTTTCACAGAATACCCACGCTACGCCATGCTAGAATTGGGAATAGGATGTAAAACAGGTTATTTCTATATTATATTTTCTACTTCGTAGTTCTGAAATCACGCAATTATGCGGCTTGAGGTTCGTTGAGACCGGGGGCATGAGAACTCTGAAAATACAATACTAAAACACCTTCTCTTGCGTAACTGTATGTAATGATAGATATTGCATCACCGTCATTTGTTTTGAAACTGGGCATTATTTTCTCATCCACGTAAATAATAAAAATGAAAATTTTATTATATTAAAGTGTTTTTCCGATAGCATGGGTACATAATACGTACGTAAATCGCGGCAATCTTTCAAGAGTGAAACGAACTGTCACTGTCATTTTTTTACACTTATTTCCTTCCTCATATTTGCAAAAGCGCAAGCTTTGCATCGCAGAAATCTGCATGATTATAAATTATTGTAGAAAATTATCATCTTTTGGACAAATTATTGAAGTTTTTATTTCTTCTATAACTAGTTCCAATAATAGTGGAAACCCGCGATGTTCGCGTGAAATTTTTACATATTCCGAGAGAACCATAGATATTTTTGCTATATCCTATACTAAAACTAAAAGTAGCCTTATGTTCTTCTCCAAGGTCTTAATTAATTTCTATACCAAATTTCAGTAGTTTATCCGTGAAAAGGTAACAGACAGACAATCAGACATACTTTCGCATTTATAATAATAGCAAGTATATTTTTTTTATTATTTGTCAGTCTATTGCTTGCCAAGCTCAAAAATCCTGTGTACGCCATGGAATCTAAGTTCATTGCGCTAGTTATCAGCACGAGGCACATGATTACGTGAAATGCTGACGGTGCATTATCAAGGTTGCACGCACTGTATTCCACACTTTACAACTTTTAAATTAACGTAGAGAAACGTGCATAATATTTATCTATATATTTTTATATACATGCTGTATTTTACATTTACATACCTACAATGGTACGTTATCGGCGAATAACATGGGTTATACATATTATATTCCTGTATTTCCACGGGGATGGGGATGAGGATGATGACTAAGTTTGAATTACGTATTTTAATTTTACGAGATATTATGGTACCTACCTACATAAATCAATCTAATTAATACGCGGGTGAAACCGCTGATGTCTGCTAGATGAGAAAATCTTTTGTAGGTTTAGGTGTACTCTTCTATAATAAGATCCCCAAGACTGTGATGGACCCGCCAATGCATAGCTTTAAGCAATGTGTTAAAAAACAGTTACTTAGGCGAGGTTACTACAACATTGATGAGTTCATTAATGATAAAGATGCTTGGAGGCCGTTGGATCAGCTTCCACCTTCACACAGGACATAAAACTATAAGAAATTGTAATGTTGTCATCAATTGTAAATTACAATGTTGTATGATTTTTTAAAAAGAGCAACTGTTGAGTTTCTTGCCGGTTTCTTCTCAGCAGAACCTGCTTCCGAACCGGTGGTAGAATCTTTACAAATAGTCAACTGACGTGTCAAAAGTGCTTGTAAACTGAGGCTACTTGAAATAAATAATTTATGTTTTTTTTTTGATTGTTTTTGAGAATAAAATATAAAAGATAAGAAATTTGGCTGAAAGCTGAAAACTGGAAATTGAATAGCATGGAGAAGGAACGGAATATGAGCATTATCCAACTTTTTGCTAAGAGTATCTTAACAAAAGAGTACAATAATTATAGTCCAGCTAGTATAGATTCTAAGACATATCAGATTTGAGTCAATTTGAGTTATTAAGGCTTCTAAACATAACATAAAGGTCGATACTAAGAGAATTGACAGCATGTGCCGACCTTGCCTCTATGTAGAGGTCAATAATACAATCAGTGCCAAATCACAAGAACTACAAGTACCTACCTACACTGACCGTGAATAAAAAACCGGTGTAGTACTCGTAAACTGATTTATGTGTTTCGAAGCATTTGTGTACAATTTTACAAAGAAGCCTACACTGACAAATTATCGTTGACCTTCAGATATAGAAGCTGTATATATTTAAAATAAAACGTTAAATAGAATTGTAGGGGCGTAATGAGGTCTATCTTAGTTGGTTACGTTTATGAGTCGAAATAGATGAAGAAGAACGACTGTAAATGCACGTGGAAGGTTAGTTGTACGGTCATTACATTTGCTGACGTAAAATCTTGAAATATATGTAAACTATACTAGTTCTTATGTCTTAGTAATATGGACTATATTTCTTTGGAATGTTTTCAAATAGAATGGTTTACTCGACAATAGTAAAGGGACACGGCAAACCGGTTTTATAGTAACCGGCGTAGGGCACTAGCTTACGCTGCCATAGCGTAGACCCGAGCGAGCTTTTTATCGACTTTAATTTTATTTCCATTGACGAAACATTCTCAATGGAAAGTTTGATAATCGGCATAAATTATAAAACCTGTATGATTTTAAATGCCATTGGCATTCATTTGACTTGCATTAGCTAATAAATAACATATTGAGGAAGTGTGATACGCCCACGTGGTCTGTTGCTAAGGATAAAATGCTTTATTTTATCTGAAACTAAATTTTGATTGCCGATTTATCGACGTTGTCTCGTATTAATGAAGATGATCCGTTTCGTGTAGGTTTAAATAAATGTTGGCATTCACCTCAGAAATACTTACTACATAATAAAATTATTATTTATCCCAGTCACAGAGTAAAGAGTCCCTAATTGTCTTCCAATCTTATTTTAAGCGACTCTGTTTATCGCCGATAGCACAGAATACATTTAAGTACAAGCCGATAGCTTTCTTGCAATTGGTTGCTTGTGTAACTTTCAACGCGAAGCTTGACTGGGTCCACTAGTATGTACCAAACCAACAAAGATATTCCGAAAAGTAGGTATGAACAAAAATTTGGTGTTATTTTTTCCATGATGATGAAGTTTACTTATATGTCTTAGTTTCTTTTCTACTGCTGTCACCTGTCATCATTACTTGAGAGACTAATTATTAATTAAATCAAAACGGAACAGTATTTTAATTGCAAAATGATTAGATTACTAGATAATAAGTCGATTTGAAATAACTAAAGAGTAAACATGATAATTATTAGGTTTGAGGTTATAGATTTTTCAGTGAGCCAAGCTTCCACGGCGACATATATCATTTTGAAAAATAAAGAATAAAGTATAATTATGTTATGATAAGCCTTTATTATGAGGTTTGAATATATACACGAAAATTTGTGTTTTAGATTTTGATGGACAAGTGATGATTCATCGATAAAAACGATGTACACCACTACCAGTAGTTCGTCCTCAAACAAAGAGGCTGAGCAGAATCCGTCAAGTCACGCCAAGCAACGCGGTCTATCGCCCAAATAACGACGAAAACTAATCGAAAACACCCGGAACTAATCATTTTCTAATTATAAAAAAATGCGGATAAGATCAAATTTTTTGACGCGGTCCGAATGTTCAGAAGTTGTTTAATACATCGTATAAAATTTTATTATCATAATGCGTGTATAAAGTTTATAAGGATTATCTTGTATAATTTTTTTCAGAAATATTATTTCAATGTAAATTTAGTACTTGCTTACTAAAAAGTTGGTAGCTAAGGAGGAAATTGGTATTTGTCTGAAATTATGTCAAATTTGACTCAAAAAGATTTTCGGTCTAGCACCTACCAGTGGCAAAGGATATAATTTAGATGAAGACAAGCCGTCCCAAAGAAAAGGAATTTTTTACAGCGTTATACAAATACCGCTTTCTCATATTTGTTATATCTAGTTCTAATACAACAATGAATATGCATGGATTTTCATAGGTAACCTGGTGGGAATCGGCTTGCACGAAATCTTCGCTGCTAGTACCTTACTGTACTAATTTGACACAAAAGCATTTGAAAAAAAAAGAAGACAGGTCTTAGGACTTATAGTCTATACGTACTTATTTCTATTTCGAGCGTATAGGTGAATAAAGAATTTGATTATTTTTACCTCAACGGGATTTGAATTTGTTCTAATGTAAACACCTAACAATAGAGGTAAATTAGAATAAAATCTAAATTAAACCGACAAAGTATTTACTCACGCGACCCGGATCTTTTCCGCTCTTTTTTACGTCGAGCGCAGACTACGTAACAACTATAACTTATCTTAAGTTTGTACTTGACTTAAAAATGTAGTTTTCACTTCTCTTGCTCAAAAACCCTCTTAAATTACCACTCCACAGCGGGGCTAAACAAGCATTTGAGCCTCTTGGAGTTAAAGTAATTTTGTTTTTTTTTGTCTGTTACCAGTACCTACCTAAACAAAAGTCGAAACTTCACTTGTCTATTTTATAGAGAAACTTTATCTGTAGATTGTTGGCCAGCCCTATTTATTCAGTTTTTGAGTAAAATATAGCATTTTGTTTTCAAACCTTAGACAGTAATTAATAATGATCTATATTTCTATCATCATCATCATCAATATTAAAAATCTAAAGAGTTTGTTTGACCACGTTAATATCAGGAACACAGAACAGAAAAAGCAAAAAGCTAATCCTTTCAGGAACTACTCGTTAGAATTTAAAAAAAAAACTGTGTTGGATAGCAAAATTTGGGAAGTTTATAGGCTACATCTATTTAAGTACCTACATGTTTTATAGGAAATCGATGGCTGCATCACGCTACGAGCGACAGGAGCGGAGTATCAATGTAAAGTATACCAAAAAATATAATATATAACTAGCTGACGCCGCGCGATTTCACCCACGTGGTTCCCGTATCCGTCTGAATATAGGGATAATATATAGCCTATAGCCTTCCTCGATAAATGGACTATCTAACACTGAAAGAATTTTTCAAATCAGACCAGTAGTTCCTGAGATTAGCGCGTTCAATCAAACAAACAAAAAACTCTTCAGCTTTATAATATTAGTATAGATATGTCGAATTGAGAAACCTCCTCCTTTTTTCAAGTCGGCTAAAAGGGAAACATTTTCTTGTGCCAAGCTTTCGTTGCGTGCTTTGCGTAAACGATGAAAGTTACGCACAATTCATGTATGACGGAGTTTCTCCTTTAAAAATTCAAAAAGGGTTTCCACGCATAAGAAGTCGCGGGCGTCCGGTAGTTTTTAATAAATAAAATCAGCGCTATATTTCTCAATTAAGAAAATAATAATTATTATAAAAGCTTGTCTACCCTCCCTCAAAACATTTTGAATGTATTAGGAGCGTGTGAAATTTCTTCATACAGGTATCGACCGCGCCCGCAGCATCGCCCTATTACTGACCCTTATATTTATCGTGATGTGCACGAAGTAATTTATTTTAAACTAGGTTTTTTAATAACTCTACTATCAACCCTGTTCATTGTGATCAAATGATTTAAATTGATGTTCCATTCAATGATATTAAATACTGTTAGATGTGCGCTAGTAACGCATGTAAAATGTCTATCCCTTTATTTTTTTTTAATCTTTACAAGTTAGCCCTTGACTACAATCTCACCTGATGGTAAGTGATGATGTAATCTAAGATGGAAGCGGGCTAACTTGTTAGGAGGAGGATGAAAATCCACACTCCTTTCGGTTTCTACACGACATCGACACGACGATTTTCATCCTCCTCCTAACAAGTTAGCCCGCTTCCATCTTAGTCTGCATCATCACTTACCATCAGGTGAGATTGTAGTCAAGGGCTAACTTGTGAAGAATAAAAAAAAACATACATAGGCGTTAATGCTGTGAACTTGCTACTACATAAAAATATCTAGAAATTTTATTTATTTCAATTATTTAAGTTACTTTTGTCATGATTTAATGATGGTTACTAAAGTTTAAATGTTATAATTAAAGATACGAGGGTTCAAAACGTGCCTTGGTCCGAGAAGAGCCCACAATCTCAGCTAATTTTTTTTCATTACATTATTCAATTTTACATTACACTACAGATTATACTATAGATTTCATTAAACAGGCAAATACGCTTTACCTACGCCAGAATTTCTGTTCTCGAATAGATAGTTATTTTGAAAAATTCCTAGGCTAAATAAACGTATACTGTCTAATAACAAATTCATAATGTGAGCAGGCAATCATCATAAATTCGTGGCGGCGCGTTTCGGACTTCCCAGAACCTTTTGGTGAATGTTCAGAGGTTCGCAAGCAAAGACCTCCGGCAGTGCGTTATATCACACAGACATTTCAAACTCGAAGTTTTACACTTGATTTATAGAAGGATATTTCACTGTAAATAATATTAGTATCTAATTCTATTTAATTGTTCATTGAAGCAGCTTGATTAAAGGTGTTACCACCTTTAATCAAGCTGTAACTTGTCACAGCTCTGTTACATTCACTTGTAACAGAACATCGAGCATTCGTCGTTTTTATATTTGCCGAACTAAACGAGCCGAACCAAGTGTAGAGCCAAATATTGCTAGGAACATCTTCAGAATTCTAGCGAACGCTCTATTCGATACTCGTCAAAGGATAATCTTCATGAAGAAGAAGATGCGAGCAGATTTGCTCGATAGAATGCTTGCTAAAATATTCTCGTATTTTTCTGTGATGTAACATTCCCACGAATGTTCTCATTACAAGTCTATCAGCACCATATTCAGGTCTGACTATAAGTAAATAGTAAGAGCCGTGATAGCCCAGTGGATATGACCTCTGCCTCCGATTCTGGAGGGCGTAGGTTCGAACTCGATGTGGGGCATTTCAGTTATGTGCATTTTAAGAAATTAAATATCACGTGTCTCAAACGGTGAAGGAAAACATGTTTTCCTTCAGAATTAAGAAAATTCTCTGGAGTGCAGGTGCTCCAGACACTCCAGAGAATTTTCTTAATTCTCTGCGTGTGTGTAGTCTGCCAATCCGCATTGGGCCAGCGTGGTGGACTATTGGCCTAACCCCATATTAAGAGGAGACTCGAGCTCAGCAGTGGGTCGAATATGAGTTGATAATGATGATGATGATGAGTAAATATTCTGTTACGACGTTCTTGTAGTAAGTAGGTAACTCAACAGTGTGAATATATAAATGTACGTATTTTTAACGATGATATATATGCATGTAATATAAGGTTAGGTTAGGTTAGGCATATAATATAGATTCAATGGGTAGGTTACGTTTGTATTTAAAATCTATACATAAAAGATTTCTATGTTTGCAGGAAAATTTGAACTAAATTATATGTTATTTACACAAAATACCTATGATCAAAATTAGAACTAACTATAAATACATTTCGTGTGACATCGTAAACAATAAACGTAAAAATTCTACAGAACAAGGCTTCGCGCTTAGTTACATAGTTCGTTGAACCTTTATGTACTTAGCTCCGCCATCTTGCGTATGCGTAGGAATCTACCCTTGTTTTATAGTTCAAGGCGATAGAACTACGGGGGTAGGTTCTGTTTTTTCGTACTTTACCATTTTATTGGGTAGTTATCTTATATTTACAAGAATAACCTGATTTGAACGAGATAACATAGCAACAAAATAACACGTGTAAGGTGTATTATGTGAAAAAAATTTATGCCGACTTAAAGCCTTTAAACGTCAGAATCTGGTTGGAATGGTTCTTTTTGTTTTTATACCATCCGACCTTAATCTATACTTATAATAAATTTGTAGATAGGTCAATTCTGTACATGAAATATATTTCCAAAAGTAATTTATTTATCCTTTTTTTTATTGAGAAAGAATACAATATGGAACTTAAGCTAACTTATCCTAAATACAAATCATGCCCACGTGGAATGGTGGCATACTGGCTGCATTTCCGCGCTGGACAGCCAGGCTGATCCTTTGCGCAAAAAATGAGCTAGCCCTTCTGTCACCAGTCGAGGCAACAAGCCGCGGTGAAATGATTCGGTAAAATTGTTTGGCACTGCGACTCCATGGCCCAAGGGTCTCCACGGCAAGAGGTACAAATATGTAACTCAGAGAGACATACTAGAGCCACATACCGGTTTCAACTTTTTCTGCTGCGGCTCCCGGTCTTAATTCTGTCCCCCTAATATGACACAGTGCTAATGTGTCGACGAATGTAGCGTCCCACATAAGGGCCCGCCCCATTTCCCAGGGAACCAGCGTCAATCCATCAGGTCTCTTGCCATCATCCCGACTGATTCCTGACGGCTCGATTAGCGCAGGAATATTTATGGTAGCAAGAGCCCTTTTTATTATATCATTAAGAGAGACATGCCTAGCCTACCGCCACTCCTTTGGCGTGAAAGCCCGTGGATTCCAAATGTACTCACCTCTATTCCACATGGACATTTGTGCTCTAAGCACAATGGTGTACCCAATGTGAGTCCCATTTCCAAAATAACTATCAGGGGGTGATTAGTGATCGATACTGATGAAAAATATTCAATCAGTAAAATTGTCTTTCTATCTGTCTGTATACGGCATATACCTACCTATTGCATAAACATAATCGTATGTTAAAAGCTTCCGTAAAAAAAAGTAATACGTAACTTACACAAATAATTGATAGACGAATACATTTCCTCCTTTTTTGTAATCGGTTAAAAACTTTCCCAAAGTAATTTAATATTCCCCGCTGCTTTATATATATTGTCAATTTTGCGGTTGGTCTATTTTATACCAGTGTAAACTACTGCAATGATTGTGAAGCGAAACAATTTAGTCGCCATGGGCCTCTGTGACGTCACTCGGCCACAATAAACGTGAATTGAACACCGTGCCAATGACCAAGGTGTTCATAGTACACGACCCGACGATATAACGATACGATACGATCTTCGAAATTTCAAGTGTCGCACGCAAATCGCGATAACAAAAAAAATGTGGTAATCATGTGGATGTTTTTATTATAAATGTATTATTTGTAGATTTTCACATTTATAAGCAAGTAGTACAGTAGTATTTTATTTTGATCGATCTCAAAAGCTTTAAAAGCTTTATTATTTAAAAATAATAACTTTACTATCCGCAGGATAATATATAGTGTATTTAACAATCTACTTTCTATTTCTACATCAGAAAGCAGATTTTAAAATGATAAAATTAAATTATTCTTAACATATTCAATAATTTATTTTAAATGCAACAAGGCAACCTATTTGCAATGTGTCACTATCTGTCACTAGCTGACTCCGCGCGGTTTCATCTGCGTGGTTCCCGTTTTCCTAGTAAAACGGCGATAATATACAGCCTATAGCCTTCCTCGATAAATTGGCTAGCTACACTGAAAGAATTTTCCAAATCGGACCAGTAGTTTCTGAGATTAGCGCTTTCAAACAAACAAACTCTTCAGCTTTATAATATTAGTATAGATTTATTTCTGATCACTAATAAAATATGACAGATGAGGGTGTGTATTTCTAATGCCGGATCTTAGATATCATATACATACCTACATAATATCAATGACGTCGGTATACGTATCATACGATATTAAATTATGTCGCATCGAATCGTTATCGTACAGCATAAAAGCGATTTTCTAACTACAGGAAAATATTGAAATATCTCCACATGTACTGCTATGATTACATTTTGCTCAAAGTCACCATAATATGTTGTAATTCAATGGTCTTTTTTCCTTTTATATTGTCCTTGATGTAATAACGATGATCCAAAAATATCTTGATTAGGTATTTTTAGGTTGATTTCTAATTAACTTAATTAAATAATATAACTAATAAATAATTTGTAATTAAATATATTTTGTTACTTTTTACTTTATTACTACGAAACTGTTTGAATAAAATTTAAAATAAATATAAGTTGGATGATAAAATAAGACCAACCAACCAACAAAATATTTTTTTATTAAATAAATTTATATTTGTGCTCAGACTGGCTGGACCACGGTGCTCCTGAAGGGATGTTCATGCGATTTTTACATTATAGATTCAGAAAAATCTATAACAACTATTATAGCGTTTATACTTTGAAGATCTAATGTAAGGAAAAAAAATCATTTTGATTGGTCCAGTAAATTCAGAGAAAAGTCTGAAAATGTGCGCAAGCGATATTATAAGGGTTCCGTTTTTGTACTAGTTACGTTCGGAACCCTAAATAACATAATAGAACCGATAGTTAAATACAAGTACATACCTAATAATTAATTTTATTTTGAATTACCTACTACATGAATTTTAAAGTTAATAACATGCAAAAGAAGTTTTTATTGAATGTTTAGTATATATAAGTGCCTACTACAAAATCGCAATATCATATTACTTACATGTCTGAATTCGCTAATTAGGGAACAACTCAGCGCATAAGCCTTAATAATTGCAATCATAAATATTTTATAGCATATAATATAAACGTGTGTGGTCTTTTAAATATATAATAATATCAATTTAATACATATGTGGGTATGAGTTCAGAGTCTGTAGTGGCCACACTTTCATTGTTTTAAAAAAGTTGAGTGATTGAGATTGAGTTGAGCTGCTCATAAACTAGAAAGAAAGAAAGAAAGGATCTTTATTTTTAAGTAATGCCACATATCACATTAAATCTAAATTAACTGTCCACTCAAACAGTGGAGCACTAAAGAATGCCCAACTCAGCATTTTGCCGCATACTTTCAATAAAAAAAGTATGCAGCACTGATTTTCAGTTCAGGTGCCGCCACGCACACAGTTCAACGCTTTACGTAAACTATTAAATACAATTATTAAGAACTAATTAAAACTAACTAGGTAGACACATTGATTTAAAAAAAAAAACAGAAAACTTAAACATAACGATGAAAAACAAAATTAATGATACAAATAAAAATTACCTGCAATATAATTATGTATGTAACTATAAACATTTACATTTACATAATATGTATTCTGTGGCTATACCAACTTAATAATGGCCTCTTGACAAAGTGGTCACTCACTAGTGGGTCACTAGTGAGTGACCACTTTGTCAAGAGGCCATTATTAAGTTGCTTTCTGCTTGGTCGTGGGTTCGATTCCCACAACTGGAAAATATTTGTGTGATGAGCATGGTATTTTTCCAGTGTCTGGGTGTGTACATTATATAAGTATTTATATGTAGTACATAATTTTATATTTCATAAAATCAGCTAAGTTATTACCCATAACATAAGCTAAAAGCTTGCTTTGGGGCTAAGTAGTTATGTGTGTTTAAGTAAATAACTTGCTGTAATGCGTCCGTTAACCTTAAAGCCTGATTACAGGCATCAAAATTCAAATTAGGTACTGAAAAAAAATTCGGTAGGTATATAACAGATCGACCCAGTACCTCGTAATCCAAAGCCGAGTAACGAGGTAAATGAAAATAACTATGATGAATTTCCACAATTTTATGAGATTGAACTGCATTGATATAACTGGTACTCAAGCCAAAGACAGAACATAAAACCGGTAAGATGACATACAATCCTGTGAGGGTAACTTGTTATAGACGGCACAGGATTATCGCTAAACCACGGATATGCTTTCAATTGAGACTGCGGTTATGGCGTCAGCCTACACAAGGAAGATTATACTCGTAACTTCGTAACTACTTACCTATCTTGAGTTTGTGATCGGCATTTCCTGGTTTTATTCTCTTAGTACTTAGTGACGTACTCTACTCATACAAGATTTATCTGTAAAAGCGAAGTCACTCATCACGAAATATCGAAAATTACTTGAGGTACAAATTTTTGACGGCCTCCGTGGCGCAGTGGTATGCGCGGTCGATTTACAAAACGGACTTTGTACTAACTACTACTGTAACTTTCCTGGGTTCGATCCCCGGCTGGGCAGATTGAGATTTTCTTAATTTGTCCAGGTCTGGCTGGTGGGAGGCTTCGGCCGCGGCGAGTTAATACCCTACCGGCAAAGACGTACCGCCAAGCGATTTAGCGTTCCGGTACGATGCCGTGTAGAAACCGAAAGGGGTGTGGATTTTCATCCTCCTCCTAACAAGTTAGCCCGCTTCCATCTAGACTGCATCATCACTTACCATCAGGTGAGATTGTAGTCAAGGGCTAACTTGTAAAGAATAAAAAAAAAAAAGTTTCTCCTCCAAAGGTTACCAACGTATACTGGGATATTTCGTTCACTTTATGCGGCGTAGTGACTGC
Organism: Bicyclus anynana; assembly: GCF_947172395.1. Lineage (NCBI taxonomy): Eukaryota > Metazoa > Arthropoda > Insecta > Lepidoptera > Nymphalidae > Bicyclus > Bicyclus anynana. Next base: position 5,607,086 of record NC_069086.1, read on the forward strand.
AGCTTAGAGAATAACGAGTACTGACGGGAAGAGACCGAGGGGCCGGTCACCAACACGATGGGCTGATCAGCTAAAAGAGGATAAACACACGAATTTCTACACGCTAGCAAAAATGACCACCAACAGAAGCTGGTGGAAAACGTGGACCCGCAGGAGGTTGGGATTGAGGAGGTTGGGGACGGAGAGAGAGAAAAAGTTGAAAAGGGAATGCCTAATCCCCGGCCAATTTACTTATATCTAAATTCTGATCCTTACCTAATTTGTCCCAATGGGGATAAGCAAAGATAAATTTAAAAATAAATAAAAGGGTCCAAATACCTCCCCCCCTCCCCCAGGAGGGTTGACATCAAGCGAGTCGAAGGGATTCGCTGGATGCAGGCGGCTCAGGGTCGTGATGTTTGGAACTCCCTACAAAAGGTTATGTCCTGCAGTGGACGTCCATCGGCTGATGTGCTTATGTGTTGTAATCGCATAAATTCAAATTAATGACGTCAATTATTTTTAACCGCCAACAAGTAATGACGTGTCGCTTCACAGGGCGACCATGCAATTTACAGGACTATTCCTAACAACATTAATAACAAACTTTAAAATTAAAAATAAAAGTAGAATTTTTTTTATTAAAAATAACTAGTTCTATATATCAATATCCTTATTAAAGAATATTTTTATGGAACTAATTTATTATTTTTCGATGCGTACAATTGTTTAAATCCCTGGGTGACGATTATAACATTTCTCTTACGCTCCAATGGTCTAAAATGAAATCTCTCTCGCTGACACCTAACACAAATTAATCTAGTGAATACACGTAACTCTTGAATTAACCTTACATTATTCAATAGACTTACACTTACTTACTTTAAACTCTTGAGTATTTTTAAAGAAGTGAAACATTATTAAGACGATAATTGCTTCATCATTCATGATCATTAACGAAAGGAGTTAGGCTACTAGTCGACCTAATAAAGTCGCTGGCCCAATGCAGATTGGCAGACTTCACACACGCAGATAATTGAGAAAATTCTCAGGTATGCATCAGGTCTCCTCACGATGTTTTTCCTTCACCGTTTGAGATACGTGATATCTTAATTTCTTAAAATGCACATAACTGAAAAGTTGGAGCTGCATGCCCCGGACCGGATTCGATTCTACGCCTTCACAATCGAAGGCAGAGGTCATAGCCTATCAAGGCGCTCTAACGCTAAACGCTAACGCTTTGAAAATTAATAAAATGTATGAGAATGATGTTTACTATCTACACGTAACGTGATAAACTTGTCGATCAAATCTGTCATTATCTCACATTTTATTAGTTTGTAAAAAGAGAATCGATGTATCGATGTGCCACATGGCTACAAACCCAGGTCTACCCGTAGGCTTCAAAACAATCATACTATATTTGCTTAGACATTCCTTTATCCTTATCTCTTTACACATCTGAAAAACGGTTTTATAACAAAACTTTATGACATGTCACCCCATCCACGGAAATACGAGCAGTAATAATCATGGGTTATGGCACTCTACTGTGGTTATGGTCTTGACCACGATTGTGGCGTATCTACATATTTTTTGGAAAGATACGACCCGTGTAATTTTGAATAGATTTCTACATAATGTTTACTGTTGCATAGATAACAATGATGGTTTTTTAAATGCCATTGTCGTTGTGTTCGTTGAATTTAGTAAGTAGATCTTTTGTGTACGATTCATGATATACCTACTTATTATAGTTTTTTGTGCTGCTATTCAAACCTCACTCCAAAACACAGAAAGAAACAACAGGTTAATGTACGTATAATAAGATGTCATCATATTTAATTTTTCTTTTGCTTATATTTTAATATTTTTTTGTTTTAATAACCTTAATGGAAAAAAGTACCATAAACATATAAATTTTGTGTTTTTACTGAATCCTACTTCCTATCATAATGAAAATTCGAGAGAATGGATTTAAGAATATTTGATACTCTTTCATGCAAAAACTGTTGGATAAATTGTGATGGCATTGGGCACAAGATAAATCTGGAATAATCTGGAATAGTTCGTAGTTCACTATTTCTTGCTAAACTAGCTCCACTCCGGCTCTAGAACTCGCGGAAAAGTTAATATCCTAAATGCCGATGGACTGTGAATGTTAATAATGAGCGTCATTGGCATCATCCTCCTCATCATGGTTATAGTTTTATTTAATTTAGGAAGTCTAAGGTAAGGTAAGATCTTGACAGTTGACAAGTATTGATGTGTAATAGGTACTGAAAGAACGTTCGAAACGAACATTTGATGTAAAAATACACATAAACACACTTGGTCTGTGATTTCTATACAATATATATTCTATAGTATTTAATATGTGTTGTATAGTATAGAATCTATACTATATTAAAAGACAAACGGAGTTTCTCAAATATATCAACTATTATACATAAGCGTTAACGCAAATTTGTAATTTCTTATAGACATAATAGCAGTTTGAACCAACTCTTTGGTTAATTACTATTAGCCACAATTCTATTATGCTGGAACTCTAAAAATAGTAAAAGACTACATAGTTGTAGGTACGTGTCAATAATGGTTTGGTTCCCACCCGAGTTCCTTGGAACTGCTAATGATCTGGTGTGGGAACTGAGTTCTTCCGCGTTGTCGCTCTGTGGCCTTATGTAGAACTATTGAATTAAATAATATCTAACGTACTTATTACGATTTTATCATTATTAAATAGTTTTACTGTTTTTTTTTTATTCTTTTACAACTTAGCCCTTGACTACAATCTCACCTGATGGTAAGAGAGGATGCAGTCTGAGATGGAAGCGGGCTAACTTGTTAGGAGGAGGATGAAAATCCACTCCCCTTTCGATTTCTACACGACATCGTATCGGCACGCTAAATCGCTTGGCGGTACGTTTTTGTCGGTAGGGTGGTAACTAGCCACGGCCAAGGCCTCCTACTAGCCAGACCTGGACCAATTAAGAAAACCTCAATCGGTCCAGCCGGGAATCGAACCCAGGACCTCCGTCTTGTAAGTCCACTGCGCATTCCACTGCACCACGGAGGCCGTCAAAATGAATGTAAATGAAATGTAACATAAATGAATTTCTAAAAATATCTTTGTCGTTTAATTAAAAGTGTCTATTAGTATTTTCCTATTAACATGCTCATGTATAACGAAAAACCAGAAAAGTGGGAAATTCTCTTGTATATGCTTACTTTTCCAATCAACAGTGAGTTTAAATCTATTAAATTATGCATTGCTTTTCCTTATCAGCAATTAGTATGCAGTGACCACTCACCACAAAAAGCTTTATACGGTGTCTTTCTATCATAAATCTATGTAAATGAGAAAAATTATTATTCACTAGCTAACACCAGTAGTTAATAGCCGTTAACGCGTTACATTTATAATAATGTTGTTTATGGGCTTACAAGTTGTCCGTTGGTATTTTCGTTGTCTAATAAAAGTTGCATTAATTGCTTTTCTAATGAATAACATAATGTGTTTCCTATAAATCGGGGCACTTCTTAAGTATTTCATATTCGTGCAGTTCAGTAAGTTACTTTTTTTGCTAGCTTTTAATTAAATTATATGTATTCTTATTAGAAAAGCTAACAATTCATTACTACGCGTCTATGTAATATACATATACGTAACTGACTAACCGTAATAGGTACGCAAGTTGATCTTGGATTTTCAATCTCAATGTTTATCGACAATCATTTTCCTGCAGCAGTATATACATACGCTTACTCTAATTGATAACAATAATCCATTCAAAGCTTGTAGGTACTGGTATTGTAGTTATAAAAGTCAATGTATTGGTGAAATATATTATGTTTACGAGTTGAGTTACGAGGTAAGTTTACGATTGTCTGTGTAATATTCGAAGTTTCATATCCTTTAATTACTTATAGAATTATGTAACATATACCTAGTAGTACTACTACTACTACTAGAAAAAAAAATCTAAGCACATTTGTAAGATGAAGTTTCAAAACATCTTAACACATTATAGATACAATTCAACATCCAAGTACTCGTAGATTGAACGGAACAGCCTTATAACACAGCACGTCATATCGAGCAGTTATCGTTGATAGAGGCCACTGAGCGACCGGTCCTTAAATAGCCGGTCGCTGACCCCGTGGCCTTGCCCTTCGTCTGTCTTTGTACCTCAAACTCAAACCGCTTGAGATTTATTACTTACAATACAGGGTTACCATACTACAAGATTTTAAACGCTTTCTATCATATACATTTGGCTGCGTGGACTAAGGCCAAATCCCTCTTCTTCTGAAAGGAGACTCATTCTCAACAGTGAGACGAATATGGGTTGTTAATGATGAATGATAAAGAATGATGTATATGTTTGTAACTTGCCTTGCCCTTCGTCTATCTTTGTACCTCAAACTCAAACCGCTTGAGATTTATTACTTACAATACAGGGTTACCATACTACAAGATTTTAAACGCGTTCAATCATATATATTTGGCTGCGTGGACTAAGGCCTAATCCCTCTTCTTCTGAAAGGAGATTCATTCTCAACAGTGAGACGAATATGGGTTGTTAATGATGAATGATAAAGAATGATGTATATGTTTGTAACTTGCCTTGCAGCATTTTAATTTTGTTCTATTTTTAAACGAATTAATATGTTAGCAATTCGATGCGTATGTATATTGTAAAAAGTGCAGAGTTTTTAAACGTGTGTGCTAAATTTCATGTAAATGTAAGTATATTTGTATATTTTTAAGTCGGTCTGTTTTTCCATGCATATCTTAAAGACAGCATTTTGAATAAAAATATTGTCAATTGACTGTCGTTAATTAGCAATGACCTAAAAACAGTTAACATATATAGTTAGTATACGTCCGCTAAGAAAGGATTTTGCAACAGGGACGGATTAAAGAGGTTTAAGGACGGACAAAGTCATGGACGTCCAGTGATATGATAATTACATTGTTTTTAAGTATTAACGCAAATGTCTGTCAAAATATCAAAACATGGTAACCCTATTCAAAACTATTACAACTTGTGACATGACATGAGGTTTACTCGTGAAACGTATTCATGAAATATTCATTTAATAATAAATAAATAATATTGTTATTTCTTTATTTAAACCGTACGCATACATAACTACATACAGCTCATATAAATATACGTCATACATACATACATATAAATTATATTTCAAAAAATAATATTGTAGAAAATATGTACGCGTAAGATTTTTTCAATAATTACGATCTAGGGATCGTGAATAAAAGAAAAATAATCATGAAAGTTTCTAGGTATATAAAGGATTAACCTAACAAAATATATTTAACAGCCAGGATTTTTATAAATAAAAAAATTAACGAACAAACTTAAATTCACATTAAAAATTGGTACGTACTTATTAGTAACGATTTGAGCAGTACATGCGCTTAATATTTCCTGTAATAGACAAATCTACCCTTGTTAAGAAAAAAAAGAACATAAATCTAAAACTAAATACTTGTTTGCTAAGGCAGGTAGATCAGCTTATCTTGATATGACGAAATGGATTACGTGTTGTCGTGGGAAGTGTTCCACGAAGCCATTTTCCACTCGGATTTATTTACTGCACTGACAACTTTATTAGGTCCATACCTTCGTAGTTTAGTTAGAACGTAATTAGATATTTAAACGGATTTTGCGATTAGGTAATTCTTAGACGTAAAAATGATTCAAATAAACAATGGAAAACAAAATAATCAGCAAAAAATGATCGAGGATGAAATATACTATACTCATTTGCATATCAAGCATTTGCGGTTTGAAGGGTACGGTTTACGGTAAAATTACAGATGAATGTACCACACTCTGCATGTACTATGAACGTCAGTTGACGGTCGCAGGGCAATTATTACCTATACGACATTTGCCTTGCAAGCTTGGTTACCTGCAGCGTTACTCTATCGCAATAGGGTCAACTCGTATCAAACGAGTCATCTCGTATCAAATTTAACATTTAAAAGTAATATTTTTGTCAAACGCTCCGTTTGTAAGGGATTTGTTAAAGTGACGTTGAAATATAGACCATCAGGTCCAACAGGCGTTGTGGCTCGTATTGTCAAAAAATATTTAAAAATGAATAATGTAATTAAGTACCTACGTCACAAATAAATATGATATTTTTTTTCAAAGTAGTAGAATGATTTACGAACAATTTAAGACCATTATAATAAGGCTCAACTAGCCTATTCGACAATTTGATCCTATTTCTTACGTCTCCTGGACGTGGAACACAATTTACAACCACCAAACCCTCGTTCAGCTAACTCCTTACCGCATAAACTATTCCTATCCTTTGCAATCAGAACAAAAATATCCCTTGCGTCACTTATGCAGATAAAGAATTTTGTCGACTTGGGTATTTATCTAGTAAGTTAATAAAATCAATATTGTAAGTAAAAATCTAAAAAGAAGTAATAATTATGAAACACAAAAAGCAAACACCTCATTGTTGAGACTGAGTGAGGCGGGCAGGCCATTATTCACAAATATTAGAGAGCGAGCGTTACGAAATGTTAAACCAAGATCTTTCAATTCCGGTGCACAAAAAACTCGAAGGATGACTGGTCAGAACAGGTATAGTGAGATGAACTAACGAAAATGTGTTGAATTGATAATAATAATCTTCGATCTTTACAAGTGTAAATTGTTCTGATGAGCCCAGTCACGCGCGTTTTTCCTGGTGTGTAGAGAATTTTAACTGGGACTGCTTAGTGGGTATACCCATGTGGTTTTAAGCAAGCCTATAGCATTGTTTGAATATAGTGTTTATTTGTAGTATTGGACGTCGTTAGTTACCATTTAGCGTTCCTTTAAGATGTCACGTAAAAACTTCACGTTGAATAAAACAAAATCAATCATTGTCCGAACATTTAGCAACGTAACAGACAGACAGACAGACAGACTTACTTTCGCATTCATAATATTAGTATAGATATACCTATTACGCAAACTTAATGATTTATAAACTCTTTTTATCCAATGAATCCATACTAATATTATAAAGTTTGTTTGTTTGTTTGATTGAACGCGCTAATCTCAAGAACTACTGGTCTGATAAAAAAAAATATTTCAGTGTTAGATAGCCCATTTATCGAGGAAGGCTATAGGCTATATGTTATCTCCGTATTCCCACGGGAACGGGAACCACGAGGGTGAAACCGCGCGGTGTCAGCTAGTTCTAAAATAAAATAAATGGCACTTAATAAACTGATCATTATTACCAGTGGTTAGACGCAACGAAGTGTAAGTAAAACGTTAATAATAATCTAGGTGTAAATGTTTCCACGATATTGCATCAAATGACAGTCGGGAGATGAGGAATGATTGAAAATTCCCTTCTGAGAAACGTGAAATGAGAGGAGGGTGGTGTCGGCGCCGCGCGGCCGCCCGCGCCGCATTCCTGCCAACCGCAGCCCTGTGTTTAGTGTAGGGTGACCACGTCGCACCTACTCGTAATAATCGTCCTATTATAAATACGTCAAAATCGGTGAAGGAAAACATAGTGAGGAAACCTGCATACCAGAGAATTATTTTATTTCTCTGCGTGTGTGAAGTCTGCCAATCCGCATTGGGCTGGTGGACTATTAGCCCTACCCTTCTCATTCTGAGAGGAGACCCGAGCTCAGCAGTGAGCCGAATATGGGTTGATGACAACGACGATGTTACATGCCAAAATCACCGTGATCTGAATTTAGCTACTCCGAGCTGAGCGCAAAAAAGGAATAATAATTGTGCATTTTGCGTTCACTTACACTATATATTTATGTACCTATATAGTTTTTACACTTCCTGAACACATAACTTGACATTTAAGACAATATTTAGGTATTATTTGTTTAAATAAATTTCGAATAGAAGCAGGCGTTACTTTGCGAAAGTTCATCATCAAGTTCATTGATTATATAATGATTTATTTATTTTGTAAAAATAAATAAATCATTATATAAATAAATTTCGTTGTTAACTAAGCGACTCAATGAAATTAAGACAATTAGCCACATATGTTCGCCTCATTTTTGACGCGCTAGTAACATATATCTATAATAAAATCTTTGTATTTATTACATACTTAAAGACTATTTCATTGATCCCGTGGTAACCTGGTTTGGTTACGGACAACGGGACCCAGGGTTCGAATACCGGGACAAACCAAGGAAGGGATTTTTCTTACAATAAAAATCTTAATAGCAGCCTGGAGTTGGGAATTTGGCAGTGTCACAGTGGCACTCCCGTGCCTCGGAGAGCAGTCGGTCTGCCAAAATATAACAGAATTTGATAGGGAGCATATTATACACTATCTACTTTCACGTCAAATTTACTACCTACTTTTCGTCCGTTTATCGTCAAAAGATCTTTGTTAAAGTCTACTATCACGTCGAATCTATATTCACCTATCAATCTCAATATTGGTAGAGTGTCTGATATATTGATTTAAATGAATTCTAATTAATTATATTTATTATAAACCTGAATCAGCATTACATTATACTCATAATTTATATTCTAGTTAAGGCTATAAAAATATTTTTTACTTTAAAAATCGTTCAAAGCCCTAACACTTGGTCACCCTAGTTTGAAGGCAGTGCCTTTGCGCCACCACTGCTACTTACCTTCGGGGTTAACTTTTATTTACTGTACGTTGCTATATAGTCATAAAATACGTACAAATTATTTTTCTATTAGGTACGTATTTATTTTCTATTAACTATGCACTATATACACCCACATACACACACACACAGACAGCCTCCGTGGCGCAGTGGTATGCGCGGTGGATTTACAAAACGGAGGTCCTGGGTTCGATCCCCGGCTGGGCAGATTGAGATTTTCTTAATTTGTCCAGGTCTGGCTGGTGGGAGGCTTTGGCCGTGGCTAGTTACCACCCTACCGACAAAGACGTACCGCCAAGCGATTTAGCGTTCCGGTACGATGCCGTGTAGAAACCGAAAAGTGTGTGGATTTTCATCCTCCTCCTAACAAGTTAGCCCGCTTCCAACTTAGACTGCATCATCACTTACCATCAGGTGAGATTGTAGTCAAGGGCTAACTTGTATACAATAAAAAAAACACACACACACTCTTTAGTCTTTACCTTTCTATTTATTTGTTTTTATTTCATTTTGTAAAAAAACAGACAAAATTATTTTTGCCTACAAAAGATCTTGCAATGTCGAAAAATGTAAGCATCAACTGAAAATGAAATGAAAATTGAGAAATCATTTTTATTACTAACTGTTTATCTATTCTTTGTATGTACCTACTTATTCTTTAGTGTCTATTTGTGTTCTTGGATTGGATAATATCCCAGATCTTATATGAAATCGAATCCTAATTTAATTTTTAAAGGCTTATCTGTAAAGATGACATTTGCACTATTCATTTTATAATGCATTTCTGTATCATATCTTTTATCTGATCATCTGTACGATAATGTGCACAATAACTTATATAAAAAAAAAATATAAGATAATGTGTTCTTATAATATAAATGCAAATATATAACTTCTGTTCTGTTCAATGTAAAACTATTCCGAGTAATATAGCTTAGCTGCACGCGGAAACGATTGCAGGTGGTCAATTAAATAATACATGTAGAATAACAAACTTATTCTAGTAAATAAACCTACTAGAATATTTGAGAAAATTATAACTAATCAAATCAATATTTTCAATTTTTACTTATTATTTTAAGTATTTTCCAACTTTTCTTTTTTCTAACAACTTATAATTTTTTTAAACCGATTGACCATACAAATCTTTGTCATAAAAATGATATTATTATGATTTAAATTATTTAACTGTATGCCAACGTACTAAAACCTTCCTAGTGAAATATGCATTAAAGCAATGAAAACCCCATCAAAATCTGTAATCAGTACTGTAGTGGTAACATGCATATATACGTGTCGAATACAGAGCCTTGTTTGAATTAGCTTGATGTTTTCAAATCTAATTAATTAATTAGTTTTAAAATCATCAAACGATGGAAAAAGCTGCATAACGTCCGTACGAAACATCCAAATAATCAAGTTGCTAGGTATGCCGAAATGCGCAGGTATAACAGCCTTGATCTATGTTGCCCTAAAAAGTTTTGCTAAGGAGATGTTTTTTTTTATAATACGCAGCCAAACACCTCGGTTTCATAGCGGTCTAGAAGTCTGGCGAGGCTTATACCCACATTAAAGTGTTTTAATGCTGTATATAGTTTGCTACGGTTGCCGAACTCCATTCTAAAAGTTCTAATGCCCTTTTGAACTACGTTAAATAAAAGTTTGTAACAATCTCACGGTTTATCCCTCAAGCGAGTTGCATAGGGCTGCTACTTATCTATACTTATAATAAATCTGTAGAGAGGTCAATTCTGTACTTGAAATATATTTCCAAAATAACTGTCAGGGGTGATTAGTGATCGATACTGATGCCAAAAATGCAATCAGTAAATTTCTTCTCTGCCTGTCTGTATGTACGTTTTAGAAATAAAAACTGCACGACGGATTTTAACAAAACTTGGTACAATAATTTTTCATACTGGGCAGGTTATAGTATACATTTCATCACGCTACGGCGGTCAATAGGAGCGGTGCAGTAAAGGAAAATGTGGGGAAAACAGGAGAAGTTACTCCATTTTTACAGCGATACTACTGTAAGGGCTTGATTAAAGAGGTCTAAGGGCGGACGAAGTCACGGGCGTCCACTTGTGTTCCATAAGAGCCAAAAGTATACTATGTTGAAATAAAGTGCATTGTTTCTATTATTTTACTTGAAACAAATTTTGTACATTTTTTTATCACACACATAATATAACCTAAGTATATTTATTTGGTCTTATGATTACCAAAGCTTAATTTAAGTTGCATATGTACATCATACAATCTACGAGTATTAATATAAAAACCTCTTGTCACAAGGTGTAAGGGGGAGGCTAGTACCAGTAAGCCTCCCCAACTGCCAACCTCACCTGCTCGTGGTGCACCCTGCAGATGGAGCGACGAGGCTCTGCCGACGAAAGGCTGTATATCCATTCTCACAGGCTAGATTATGAAATGCGTCAGGCCGGTGTCAGGCAGCAGCGACACCGGCGCGAGAAATCTAGCTATGCGACTGACAAACCCGCATACCCAGCGTAGCTAGTACATACTGGGCAAAACTTTGTGACACCCTACAAAAGGCCTACGTCCTAATGTAGACGTCAATCGACTGATATGATGATGATGATGAGAAGAATTTTATTTGACAGAAAAACTTATAACAACAATCTACTTTACAATAATGTACAAGTGGCAACCGTAACGTATAGGCACTATGAGTACAAGATACCAATCAAGTTGAGAACCTCGTCCTTTTTGAAGTCGATTAAAAATGGAATATTTTTTACCAATACAGGTTCGTAATGACTCTTCAGTTAGGGTGGATCAATGATATTAAATACTGTTAGATGTCTAGCGCACGAAAACTGAGGCGCTCAAAGGAAGAAAATAGTCAACTCAGTGTTAGTTGTGGTCAACAATGAACGTTATTTAAACAAATAATACCTAAATATCGTCTACAATGTCGAGTTGTGTGTTCAGGAAGTGTAAAAACTATATGGTCGTCATCAACCCATATTCGACTCACTGCTGAGCTCGAGTCTCCTCTCAGAATGAGAGGTGTTAGGCCAATAGTCCACCACGCTGGCCCAATGCGGATTGGAAGACTTCACACACGCAGAGAATTAAGATAATTCTCTGGTATGCAGGTTTCTTCATGATGTTTTCCTTCACCGATTGAGACACGTCATATTTAATTTCTTAAAATGCACACAACTGAAAAGTTGGAGGTGCATGCCCCGGACCGGATTCGAACCCACACCCTCCGGAATCGGAGGCAGAGGTCATATCCACTGGACTATCACGGCTCATAAAACTATAATAATAATAATAATAAAAATTTTAATAAAAAAAATACAACCGACTTCAAAACCTAAAAACGTTCCCACTAAACTAAAAAGTGAAAAATAACATCATAATATGTTCTACCTGCTGATCAGTATGAAGGCGGTGCTAAGCCGGTGATGTATTAATTCACGCCATTGTTTCATGTGGTCCTGTCAGAAATGGCTTAAATTAAGATAACACCGGCTAAGCACCGCCTTCATACTGATCAGCAGGTAGAACATATTATGATGTTATTTTTCACTTTTTAGTTTAGCGGGAACGTTTTTAGGTTTTGAAGTCGGTTGTATTTTTTTTATTAAAATTTTTATTATTTTTCCATTTTTAGTGTAAAATTTCATCTCAAATGAATACATCAGGCCCCTAATGACAGTCACAACCCATCTAGGTACAAAATTCTCAGCAATACAAATTAATCAAGCCCAAGCACAAGGTAGCTACCGTAAACCGTTAAGGGGTTCCCTTAATTGACCTTGGTCTTCATCATCAGACCCCTAACAACAGACACAACTCATCTAGGTAGAAAGTTCTCAGCAATACGAATTAATCAAGGCCAAACACAAGGTAGTTGCTGTAAACTGTTAAGGAGTTCCCTTAATTGTCCTTGGTCTTCATCACCAAACCCCTAAATGACAGTCACAACCTATCTATGTGGAAAGTTCTCATTAATACAAATTAATCAAGCCCAAACACAAGGTAACTGCTGTAAATCGCCGAGAAGTTCCCTCGTCTATTTTATGGCTCCATCATCAGATCGATTTTAAACCTTCATGAAATTGTAGTGCTTAAAAGTACTAAATGGAAAAGTATACGAACACACTAGACACCCATATAATTTTCGAAAGTTCCCCTCAATTTCTCCAGGATCCCATCATCAGATCTTGACATGATGGCAATGGGACCAAATGGGGACTATACCGTTTCAAACAAAAAAAGAATTTTTGAAATCGGTCCAGGCGTCTTAGAGTAATCGGTGTACATACATAAAAAAAAAAAAAAAAAATACCGACCGAATTGAGAACCTCCTCCTTTTTGAAGTCGGTTAAAAACTAAAAAATAATAAAGACAAAATTATGCACGTGTGCGACCAGTGTTGTAGCCGTTATTCGGACCACTTTTTGCGGTGATTTTGTAGGGATGTAACCGATCTATAAAATTATTATTGGGTGGCAGTGGATTATTGCATCTACGAGTATGAAGTGCATGGATGACAGCCCTAGTCGCATAGGTTGCTAGTGTTGGCGAAGGTTCATAATTATATCGCGTGTCGGTAATCACGTGTAGTAGATCGGTGTCTTGGCTAATTGTACTGCCGTGCACCGCTTTCCTGCATGTGTCCGCAGCTCACTTGTGATGTCCCACATTGTAATCATTTTTATTGTGCAACGTATACACGAATATGTTAGTTATGATCAGTGGCGGACTTACCACCTGTAGGCATAGGCGTATATAGGGGAGAGGGCCTGTGCCCACCCTAGGATTCTGGGCTACCGATATGGAATTCTATTAAGATACTAATAATTGTAGATTATCCTAGACACGCCAATGCCTGTATTACCGTCAAAATCCGCCACTGCCCACTGATTATGCTGCTTTTACTATTACTAACTATGATGACTTTCCATTATTACGAAATAAATAATAGATCAGAGTCCATTGTCAATTTATAAATGCTGAGTTTGTCAGCCCATGGTCCTACAATAGGTAAATACCTTCAGTAGGCGATTATGGAGTTTTGACCGTGGTGGCTTTTGGGAGGTAGCAGGTAGGTAGGTCTCAAGGGTCTAACAGTATTTTTTTTTATAATTTCTTTAGGAGTCTGAGAGACTGCCTATCGTTTGTTTTAAGTTTGATGTGCAGTAAAGTAATAGGTACCTACTTCTTGTAAGCCCGCAAATCAACAGTATAATCTGGATCACTACAAAATATTTTATTTAATAAAACAAAATACGTAATTGTTTTATAGCATACGTATATAACTCTTGCAGACTGCAGATTTTTTATCCGTAGCCTTGCCCTACAATAAAAAACCGTAAGACATACTCTGTGAAAGTACGCAAAATAAACAATCCTGGCTGTATCAACATCAGTTCTAATTTTACTTACTGCAAAAGAAGCTGAGCTAAGTTAACCAGTAAATTTTTCTATATGAGAACCCCGCTGAAGTTTAAAATCCAAAGTCACTCCCAGGAAAACTGGAATTCTTCATTTTCAGTGTATCACCATCGATCATTATAGACTTATCTAATTTTATAATGAAAACTCAATACATTTAGTTTTATTTGCATTTAAAAGTAAATTATTTGCAGTAAGTCAATGCGACACATACGTTATGGCACGTTTTACATCGTTATCCTTATTTCTATCGGTCTTAAAAATGAAGGATGTGTCAACAACCAGTACGATCTGATATGAAAAGAGTTAGCCTACCTATGCCGCTGACGTGGTGTGGTAAATCATTTACGATAAAAGCACTATTGAGAATCACGTATTATTTGATATATACAAAAATATATCAAAGTGATATTAACTTTATTATTTTTGCATTTCTGATATTTACAAGATGACGACGCGCGGTTTCACCCGCGTGGTTCCCGTTTCCGTAAGAATACGGGGATAGTTATAGGTAGCCTTCCTCTATAAATGGGCTATCTAACACTGAAATAATTTTTCAAATCAGAGAGTATTTCCTGAGATAAGCGCGTTCAAACAAACAAACAAAACTCTTCAGCTTTTTATTATTAGTATAGATAGTACAAAAACATTTATGATTTCTTAGTAGTAGTAAAACTTTCAGCAGTAGCATAAACTGTAATTTTCCTAACGATTTACTACCGCTGAAACTCGGGCGGCATATTTTTGCTACCAGGCAGTACTGCTGATTTGTTGAAGGCTGTGTCGGTGAAATAAAAAAAAAACTATATAAATACTAGCGGACGCCGGCGTCTTCGTCCGCGTGAAATTTAGTTTTTTACAAAACCCCCGGAAACCATGGATTTTTCCGGGATGAAAAGTAGTCTATGTGTTAATCCAGAGTAAAATCTATTACCATTAAAAAAATCAGCTAAATCGGTTCAGTTGTTGCGCCGTCTATCTATTTGTAATTTCATTTATTTTTCTGTCTTCGGCACTTACACAATCAGTAACCTTAATGCGACCTCAGCGACGTCACCAGGAGTTTAAGCGAACGCAGAAGCATCGCCTAACAACTCAATAGACGATAGAAAAAATGGACGATCATCATCTCCTTACCCTTATCCCACTTAAGTGGAATCGGAAAAATATGTCAATCTTTTCCATTCGTCTTTAATACTCGTCAACTCCTTTTACACACATGTCCTCTTTCACACAATCCAACCATCTCTTCTTTGGCCTTCCTCTCCTTTTATGTCCTTTCACTTGCACATTCAACATTTTTATATGACTTTCCTCCCTACGCATTACATGTCCATACCAAGCTAACCTTCTACTCCTCAATTTTTCTGTCACTGGCGCCACCTTCAGACTTCCTCTTTTATACTCATAGAAAAAATGGACGATATAAAGTCTAATGTCTGCAGCGCCAAGTCAGCCGGTGGGGTGCAAACTCGAACCTTTCGGTGGAACCAAAGCACGGGCGATTACACGCTCGACTTCTTGGAACCAATGTTTACTGCAAACGGTGAATTTTGTTGCCAGGAATGGAAAATCGGCCTTTATGCCCTTCTATTAATACGGTTTCACGAAATAATCGGAATTGGCGCATGGATTTTAATGGATTCCCTGATCTCTCGGACTTGTAACTTATTTTGGTGCAATTAACTCTTCTTCTTAGAACTCATTTTTAGGATTTTCGATTTAAGTGCGTATTGGAAATAGATTAAGCAATGCTAGAAATAGATTTCGTTAAGCGTCTAAATCTAGTGAATACCAGTTTTAGTCTTTTTAAATTATATTTTAAAGGAAGATAAAACTGTTTTAGAGTTATTCAACTTGGACAGAATAAAATCTCCTTTTGAGTTTCAGGTCGGCACAGATTATAATTACATTTAATCCGTATATCTTTCTTGTCTCAAAGTTTTACATTTCCTCTTTCCTATTCGTTATGTCCTTCAACATTTTTGTATCAATATTTTTCACTTCTAAACTTACATTATAAAAAGGTGCTTCTATGCACCGCCAATCTCAGGTTTATGAGGATAAGACAATCAATAGCATTTCTAAGGCCCAAGGGTGGTTTACTCTTCGCGGAAGTAGCTTTAACCCTGCTTTTACAATGCAGAACAGTTATCAATTACCTACGTTGGTAGCAGAACAGTCTGCAGACAATCATTAGTGGTGTCGTGGGCATGACCGTCACACATAGTGCCGTGCGTGATACTAAGTACCTAGTACCACTAGGCGCTACCAAATAGGGCTGCTGGTCTGTCTCTCTCTGTAAAAGAACAACCGAGACTATACAACTGGTGTTTTTTTTATTCTTTACAAGTTAGCCCTTGACTACAATTCACCTGATAATCAATGATGTAATCGAAGATGAAAGCAGGCTAACTTGTTAACTACACGACATCGTTAATTACTAAATCGCTTGGCGGTACATCTTTGTAGGTAAGGTGGTAACTAGCCACGGCCTTCTACCAGACAGACCTGGACCAATTAAGAAAATCTCAATTGCCCAGCCGGGGATCGAACCCAGGACCATCGTCTTGTGGATCCACCGCGCATGGCACTACGCCACGGAGGTCGTCAATTTTCACCTCGTTGGTCCAATAGTTAGCAGTAGCAGTCAGGGTGTGAAAAATTGGTCTTTTCTTGCGTTTCTCAGTAGATAATAATTTTATCAGACTCGGAATACATTTTAGTCATTATTATCATAACATATGACAGTTATTGTTACAGAATCGAAAGTTATCACCATATGCCCGCATTTAGGCAGCGTGACGGTTCTAAGCTCCATACGCCTTCTATAGTAATGGGATGACAATGATGATGCCTACTTCTGCTTCCAAGCAGCATCACTGTTTTACAAAGCAAAGATTTTATACTTTTTTTTTTTCAATTTGGATGTTCGAACACACGAAACAGTGTTAGTAGCAGTTAAAAGTACGTCAGGAACTTAGATCAGCTTCACGAAGACTGACTTACTGTGTAAGATAGGATATTAGATATGTTACGTGCATATAAAATCACAGAGTGATCCGTATTTTGCTACTCCACTCAGTGCACAATGTACAATTGGTTTTAGTATCAATCGTTGCCAAGTCATAGTTGAAAAGTAGAGTTGATTTGCATTGGGTTTTACCTGACGTATACGTCACGTACTACAAAATCCCACACAACAATAAAAATCAACATTTGATTGTTCGTATTTTATACGTACGTACGCTACAATAAATCTATGTCAAATTATTGCACGAGCAGTTTCGTGCAATAATTAATTTAATTAGGTGGCATGCATACTCGTTTCATCATAATTCAAAGTACAATTTATAGTGTAGGTATAGACAATAGCAATTAGGCATCTATACAAGCACTAAGCAGGTTCTATAGGAAGCATTATCGCTTATCATAAGGCGTGATTACTGCTTGGCGTGACTATGTTTTTTTCTATTCGCCCTTATAGCCAAGTGGCACGTCGATTCTCTTTCTACGATCGCAAACGCTTCGAAAACTAGAAAAATGTATGGGAATGACAGATCTTGATCACGTGACCTGTCGATAGCAAATGTCATTCAGTCAGACAATAAAAAGCTTACATAGCGCCCGTCTTACAATCAGATAGGTAGGAAAGCCAGCAGGCCGCGAGGAAGTCAATAAAACGCCTCTATGATACGTCGACATAGCATCGTAGGCCTAGTGAGACAAAACCTCATATTACAGGCTGTATGTAGATCGTGCACAAACGTACTTACGTTCAGAAAAATAACCCTCCATCGGCCAATTAATAAATGCTTAGGTACATACTCGTAGCGCCAGCCCTACAATCAGATAGGTAGGAAAGCTAGCAGGCCGCGAGGAAGTCAATGAAACGCCTCTTTGATACGCCGACATGACAGGCGACACGCACCGCGGCCCGCAATTTGTCCCCCAGGCCTCGCCGGCCCCACGTTACTCAACACTCAAATGTAACTGAAATCAAATAAATTGTTGCTCGCATTGCATTATCTACCTCTGTAATTTGTACCAACCACAAAATATAGCAAAACGCTAATATCCGTGGTATACGCGGCCTATAAGTTGACCTACACGCAGAAATATATTATATCAGATATATAAACTTATCATCATCATCCAGTGGCGTAAATAGGGCGGTGCCACCGGTGTCCAGGCACAGGGCGTAGACTCTGGGGGGCGCAAGAATAAACAGAATTAAGCATCAGAATGGGCAACGCATTTTCAGTAGTGAACCTGCGTTTGAGTTTTAGTGAGTGAGACAGTAGGTGGTATGATAGCAAAGGATCTATTTAAATAGGGCGCAGTTATAGAAGCTCGCACAGGGCGCTGAAAAGGCTATTTACGGCACTGTCATCATCATCATCATTATCAGCCGATGCCCAATGGACGTCTGCTGCTGGACATAGGCATTGCATGGATTTCCAAACACAACGGTTTCGAGCCGCCAGCATCCAGCGGCTCCCTGGAATCCGCTTGATGTCCTCGGTCCACCTAGTACAGGGTCGCCATTCCAGCACCTTGGTACCCCAACGTCCATCGGCTTTTCGAACTATGTGCCCTGCCCATTGCCTCTTCCATCTGCGCCGTGACTTTCTTTAGAATATTCTATAGAATATAAGTTTTCGCACGGTTTCAGCCGCTTGGTTCCTGTTCCCGTAGGAATACGGGGATATAATTATATAGCCTATAGTCTTCCTCGATAAATGGGCTATCTAACACTGAAAGAATTTTTCAAATCGGACCAGTAATTTCTGAGATTAGTGCGTTAAACCAACAAACAAACAAGCAAACTCTTCAGCTTTATAATATAAGTATAGATACCTAGATAACAAATTACAAATGCTACAACCGGCCAATAGCCAGTTGCCAAGGTAAGTCTTAATTAAAATTGTCCCTCAAAATAGTTTACTAGCTGAGCTCCTACAGAAGTAAACTAATGGTAATAATTTGTTAGTTAAGTCCAACAATTACAACATAACAGCAAATCTCGTAAACACCGTAATGATTTAACTGACAACACAATCAGTAGCTGTTTACGTTCTAAAGGCTGTGTTACACTGAGCATTGAGAATAGGGTAGTTGACAAATATCAAATTTAGTATAAACAGTATTAATTTCGTATTCTTAGTACGAGTACAAGGAATAAGGGCCCGAATCCGAAATATATAGATATTAATTAATAAGAGTTAAGGATATCATAGAAAACTTGATTTATAAACTAATTTTGTCAAACAATAAACGATACGCTAAACTTTGGTCTTTACGGGTTTACGTGATGTCATGAAACAGATAAAATAAATACCATTATAACCATAATGTCAACATAAAAATTTAATACGCTTTTGATGCACTGTAAAATGGTAGCGGGCTAACTTGTTAGGAGGAGGATAAAAATCCATACCCCTTTCGGTTTGTACACGGTATCGTACGAACGCTACGAGTAAATCGCTTGGCGGTACGTCTTTGTCGGTAGGGTGGTAAATATCCAAAGAAAAAGCCAAACCCTGACCAATTAAGAAAACCTAAGCCGGGGATCACACTAGGACCTCCCTCTTGTGTACCACTGCGCTACGGAGGCCGTTTTAGTTATCGGTATGAAGGCGAACGCAAACAAGAATGCAAACGCAAATTGTATCCTTTAATATAGCCTCCGCTTGTGAAGGCTGTAGCGCGCTTGTAAGCAGTTCTCAACAATTATGCATGTGTAGATTGCTACCTAATCTGATGCAGGATTTCCGCTCGAAGCCGTCCACTGCATCCTCCGCCGATGGAATTATTCATGTTATCCACATCTGACAACGTTACTGAGTCGTTAACATTAAAATAGAAACTTATAAATCCTGATAAGAGAAGAGAAATTTCTACGCCTTGTTCTATAAATAGCGCTGGTCAATCTATGGAAACGTAGAAGAGATGTTAGAATATTTTTAAATATCTACGTAAGTAGTACATACATTTTATATTTAACAAAAAGAAAAGAAAAAGAAATATACTATGATTTACTGAAAACGTAAATCTAAATACTATAATAGGCGTAGAATTCCTCCGAATCGATTTCAATTGCTAAAGTGCCATGTTGTATGGCAATACTGATCCTCAGGCCTAAAAAGCCAACCTTTCTAGTCACGGTAGGCATCGATTGATCGCTTTGCGATTTCCCTAAAAAGAAAGCGGGTACTTGGACCCCACCCCCCACCCGATCTAGTGTTTCGACCCCAAATGACTACGTAACTTACTATATTTGTATCAGTAAAAACTTGGGAGATGTGATAGCCCAGTGTATATGACCTCTGCTTCCAATTCTTCACACACAACACACGCCATGCCACAACTTTTCAGTTGTGTGCATTTAAGAAATTAAATACCACGTGTTTAAAACGGTAAAGGAAAACATCGTGAGGAAACCTGCATAGAGTCTGCCAGAGACATGAATGCCAAATGAAAAAAAAATGCCAGTGAATTTGGTGTCATACTTTTTATCACAGATCTGATTATTGATCGATCCAGTCGAGGCAACTAGCCGCGGTGAACTGATTCAGTGAATTTTTTTGACACTGCGACTCCATGGCCCAAGGGTCTTCACGGCAAAAGGTACAAATATGTAAGTGGCTTAAGCTTTTTTGGCTGTGGCTCCAGTGTGGTCTTGATTCTAGTTCATTTAATGTGCTTTCGGAGTTTTTAATTTAAATATTAAATTATTAATAAAAACAAACTAGAGCAGTTAGTTGAGTTTAAATAATTTACAATTGTACAAGACATCGAGGTTACTAGGCATGTTACGAGTAACTGCGTGGTAGCATGCGGCGGCCGATATTCAATTGGACGCATTAATTGGTGGGTA
Organism: Bicyclus anynana; assembly: GCF_947172395.1. NCBI lineage: Eukaryota > Metazoa > Arthropoda > Insecta > Lepidoptera > Nymphalidae > Bicyclus > Bicyclus anynana. Next base: position 5,628,052 of record NC_069086.1, read on the forward strand.
GTGACTGGAAGACCATCGACGGTTCTCGAACGTCGGATAATGTTGTGTTGTGGGTAATGTGCGTTAATTATCGTGGTGGTTTAGTAGTTGACTCGACCACGGTTCGTGAGGTATCTGGTTCGAGCGCGAAAAACCAAGCAAACTCTACTTTGACCTTGAAATATTAAAAAGAGATAATGGATGAATGTTAACCTGTTAAATCCGCTTGATGTCATTGATCCACCTAGTCAGACCAACACTACACTTTCTGGCGCCATTCCACACTACCTTGGGACACAACGTAAATCGGCTGTTCGATCTACGAGTATGTATTGCCCACTGCCACTTCAGATTCGTGACTCGTTGTCTACGACTTTGGTTCCCTCTGCGGATCCATTAATTTATGATTCGATCACTATTAGTAAAGTAAGTACCTAGATACTCCGTGGATAGCTCACTGCATCGCCCGCTGAGTGACTCTGAGCCGTCTTCTAAGGACCATAGTAAACGACCAAGTCTCAGATATATTAGTACAGACGATAGAAATCTAAAGAATTATATAAAAACACCTAAATATCTATAGAATCTAATCCTACATATATAGGTATTAGATAACTACGCTTCAGATTTTATTACCGCGACTATAGTATGCGCGTTATCATCTGAGTCGTCCGGTCATAAAAGTCAAAAAAGATAGGAATGTGCAGCGCGCCTACCTGCGCACCCTAATTATCGATAAACGGCTACCTGCGCACGTGCTAATGACGAGTCAAATGATGAGCTTATAATAAATTTGGCAGAAGACGAAGATTCTGATGATGAAGACTCAGATGAAGATTAATTTTATTTAGTTAATAATTATATAATATGAAATATGTATTATATTAAATCAAATATTGTTAATTTTTTTAATTTTGTGAACAAGATACGATAATAAACTTTACTTATCGATAATATGTCTTTCATTGTTACACCCTTCACTAGACGGCTCCATAAGACCCATAAGTGCAAGCGAGATAGATATAGAGAAATGATTTATGGCCCTAAGACTCAGTTGTTAACGCGCGTACTATAATGCTTAGGAACGTGGTTATATCGTCATTGAGTCTGCACTTTTTAAACGCAGTTAATTATATATCTTTAGATATATATCGCAGTGGTTTAGATTGCAGTTAACAAGACTGAAGTCTACAATGCAAGTAACGCGTATTACACAAATAGCTTGATCAATATCACCGCTTCAATGAACAGCTGTACGTTAGTAGGGTTGTCAACTCAACATTCCCCTTTAATAAGCTGGAAGTAGGTTCAAATGAAGGCACCGGTGTTTGAGGTCCCGGAGCCTCATAATCATTCATCATTGTCAGCCGAGAGACGTCCACTGCTGGACATAGGCCTCTTGCATGGACTTCGAAGCACAACGGTCTCGAGCCGCCAGCATACAGCGGCTCCCTGCAACCCACTTGATATCTTCAGTTCACCTAGTGGGGGGTCGACCAACACTGCGCTTTCCGGTGCGGGGTCGCTCGGCTCTTCGAACTATGTGACCTGCCCATTGCTACTTCAGTTTCGCGACTCGCTGAGCTATGTCAGTGAGTTTGCGGATTTTCGTCTACAGATCTCCTCATTTCTGATTCGATCACGCGGAGAAACTCCAAGCATAGCTCGTTCCATCACCTGCTGATTGACTTTGAGTCTTCTAATAAGGCCCTTAGGTCCCGGAGCCTAACAAAATGTAAGTAAGATGAAAGAGTGAAAGTGAAAGAGATCCCCCGTTAATAAATAAGAATTAGTAGTTCCAACCGTACGGTGCACGAAGATACAGATACCCCTCGAAGTTTGGTTAATTCAAAGAGCTACTACTATACATAGATACTCGTATTCTTGTGTTTTTTTTTGTAGTTTATTAGTAAAACTACAGATAATACCTATTATGAATACAACTACTTAAACTTACTTTGTTAGTTACGTTATAGTTATATTCAATTTTCGAATTTAGGCTTTCAAACAACACGGTCTTGAATCGCCTACATCCAGCGGCTCGGCCTTCAGGCCAGCGCTAAAAAATATCCTGCCATGACGCAGCGAGGTCATCATGGTATCAGCCAAAAGTCTTCAAAATAGAAATAAGTTCAATATTTAAAGGATTATTTCAAGTAAGATAATGGTAACCCTGCGAGTAGTTGACGAATGGGCAATGGACCGGACATAGATTAGTGGTTCGACCCACTTGCTGGTAATTAATTCCATCTTGCGTCCTTCAGGTTATATCCCACGGCGTTGGATCAGGCCGTTTCTTATTCTGCTCAATATCGGTATTTAATTGATGGTGCACACTTAATTACCCATGAGTACTGGATTCAAAATCTGGTTATGTAGCTTTGTTACATTATACTCAGTGTTGCTAGAAGGTTACTTTTGTAACCTTTTAGATGATTTTTTGACTGCATTGGTTACTTTTAGGTTACACTAATAAAAAGGTTACTTTTAGGTGTTTTTTTTTTCGGAGTGTTTAGAATATTTTTTTTATACGTAAAATGAACTCGTCATTTCAGAATTTGTCATGTTGTTATGCTTTGTCAGCAGCAGGATCACAGCAGACCTTGATAAACAACCCTGTTCTTTCCAGTAAAAAATATTTAAGGTTATTTTTTACACAAAAAGGTTACTTTTTAAATATTTCTGGTAACTTCTCACAAGACCCGACTGGCAACACTGATTATACTATAGGAATGTATACTTCGAGGCATGCGAGACATGTGTAAAATAAGGAAAAAACTAATGGAAGAAATAATTACCCTCTAGTAATGAGTAAATATATACATAATTTAATTTTTTAATTAATAAATATAAGAACGTTTATTTTATAATTTAATTTGCTAGATTTATTAAGATTACAATGGCATCTTAGTCTCTGCCATCCTCCCTGCCAGTGTCTTCCCAAATCTCGCAAGTAAATGCTGAGAAACTCTCGTCGTGAACGAAAGATTATTATCAGCAGTTATTTCCAAGGGGATAACTTGTGTCCAACCAGCTTATATTGCGCGCCAAGAGATGATTATTCAAGCTAAAGATTCTGAAAAGTAGAGAAAAAAGAGAGTTTATATCTTAGCAATCCAAGGATTCATCGTGCGGGTAACGGGTCCATCGCGTGGCAGAGAGAAAACCTCCGAGCAGAATAATGGACTTGTGTCCAAAGGACGTAGGGTTTAGGAATTCCTTGACAATCGATTAACACTACCCGTTCTCTGCTCGTGTTGTTCTCCCTGCCTAGCCAAATTTGGTAAAATCCTATTAGAGCAGCTTTGGATATTCTAATATAGAACTTGCTGCAATTCCAGAGTCGCCAAGGTCTTTAAGCAAGTTATAGAGAGATTTTGCTGGTAATCCTCTCGTACCTACTTCTACGGCGTACAGACTAACCACATAGCCATTTTTAGTTAGTTAGTTATTTTTTGTTAGGTCATATTTCTTCACTTTCATATTGAGTAATAACGTTACGTATAAGTAATTCAATTAAAAATACTTATAGGTAATAAACTACTCTCTTATATTATAACTAGCTGACGCCGAGTGCTTTTACCCGCGTGGTTCCCGTTCCCGTAGGAAAACGGGGATAATATATAGCCTATAGCCTTCCTTCCTTCCTTACCTACCTTCCTCGATAAATGGGCTATCTAACACTAAAAGAATATGTCAAATCGGACCAGTAGTTTCTGAGATTAGCGCTTTCAAACAAACAAACAAACAACTCTTCAGCTTAACATATTATTATAGATACTCTCTGATAATGTAGCTCTCCATTGGTGAAAGAATTTTCAAAATAGTTTCAGAGCATAATCGTACAAACAAAAAATCAAATCTTAGCTCTTTGTAATATTAGTTTAGATACTTACATACCTACTAAATTTCTTGGAATAAGAATGGATTTTAAATTGATTCCCGGATGTTATTTTTATAATCTGACTGATAAAATATTAAGTTATCGATAAGATTTTGATATTAATAAACGATTAAATGAACTGAGGCTGAGACGTGTTAATTTTGTTCAAGATAAAGCTGCGCGTGCAAAATGGCGAAAGCTTTGTTGAATTAAAATGTCACGTTATATCTCTATCGTGACTGGAGTGACTAACTATTCTATATGACTAGGAAAGTCCTGAAAAAAAATATTTGTCCCATATTTAAAAATAATTAAATTAAAACAAATGTAAAATTTTTGACGGCCTCCGTGGCGCAGTGGACTTACAAGACGAAGGTCATGGGATAGATCCCCGGCTGGACCGATTGAGGTTTCTTAGTTGGTCTAGGTCTGGCTGGTGGGAGGCTAAGGCTGTGGCTAGTTACCGCCAAGCGATTTACCGTTCCGATACGACGTCGTGTAGAAACCGAAAGGGGTGTTTTCATATTCCTCCTAACAAGTTAGCCCGATTCCATCTTAGATTGCATCACTTACCATCAGGTGAGACTGTAGTCAAGGGCTAACTTGTAAAAAAAAATATCGTCAAAAAGTATGGTGATTTTTTTTTATATTTTCCGCGGCATCTTCATAAAGGTTTTTTATGGATACCTACAAATGATGCCTATTGTACCTATGGTATGAGCATGAGTTGACTAGATCTCAAAAAATCATGAATCGGGCTATCACGTTGTCTATTACCAGCTTTGGGATCATTAGTGTCGTCAGAGTGGACGTGGGAGCAGTGAAGCTGTACTTAGCTATATTTAAGTTTGTAGTAGGTACGGTAAAAAATATAAATGTAATTTCGCATATATAACTTTATATTAAAACTAAAATCTTTATAAAACTGAGAACTAAACTTTTAACGAAAAGAATGCTTTATGGTGAAGTACTTATTAATATATTATTACAATAGAAAAGTCCTAGAAGTACCGTAAAGTCTGGTTAATCTAATGAACATTATCCGAGTGATTGATTAACTAAAACTTTTGTCACGAATTATTTTCAGTATCAAAAGTGTGAACGAACATCTAAACAGACGTGAACAAGTATGATAAATAGCTTATTACTAATAGTAATACATAATTCATACCTATTATAACTATTACTATAATGGTAACTATAGTTTCCGGCAAGTAAGTTAAACCAAAATGGCAGTTAGTCATGGTTACTGGTTATCCAGTACATAAAAGATGTGAAATTGTAATGTCGGCAAGGTAAGATACCCGAAAAACGTGCTCCAGGAAGTCAGCGAAGAAAGTGGATAGATGATGTCAAAGAGTGGACCAAGTTAACATACACACAGCGTAAAAATATTGCAAAAGACCGGAAGAGTTTTCTACACATGACCGCCAAACTTCAGCTGGAAGAAGGCACCTAATGATGATGAATGTCGGCAAGGAGTTGCTACTGGTTACTCATCCGTATATCGCTAATATACGAAATGTGTTTTTGTGCATAAGTCAAGTTACAAGCCGCTACCTATACCTTTATTTATAAATTATCTATAAATTTATCTTTTTCCTAATAATGCTATATTTTAATAGATTTATTTGTAGGTAGGTTAGTTAGCCTATTGTAATGTTTCAACAATTCATGTTTCTTTATTGCCTGCGGCTACAGGTTACAGGAAATAATATTGTAGCGGGGACGATATTTTGATCCTATTCACTCGAGTAAGTAAATTATGTAAAGGAAAATCACAAATAAAAGATGATTTTTAATCAATGGTACTTACAGCGAACGTAGAAGTCACCTGTGACTGTACTTATCATTTATTTATACTTAACATTTAGGTAAAGTTGCAGACAGTTAGTCTGATTCCGATCAAATTAAACGTCGCGATCATCAGCAACAAATACTCCGACCATGCTGAATTGAGACCAATTGTACGTCAGAAACAAGGTGCCAAAATCTATCAGCGATCCCATGGGTGCTTTAGAAGATTATTTTTAAAACTGTTATTTAAGGTCAAAGGTCAAAATTTTCACATTTTTGAATTATTCTTAAAACCCGTAAAGGTTTCATTGTAAGCGTTGATAAGCTCTTTCAATGAAGAAATAACAAAAGCAAATCAAAGGAATGTCGAGCAGCGAGTGCGAATAAACCTCGCAAACGCCGAGTGCCGAGAGCTCCACGTAATGGCGGCTGTCATTACCCCTCATTACCCCCCAGTCACGTACAGCGGCAGAAATGGATTTGTCTTTGCGAAAATAATGATCCTAGATTGCGGACCGCCTTCGGAGAAAATTAGATTCGACGCGTAAACAGCGCTGTAGACGCTTTTTAGTGCACAATAATTGTACGAGCCGCTGTTATGGGCCAAGTGATTCGATTGTAGATCGGGGAGTGCAGTGACATTTTACCACAGAGACAGAGAGAGACACAGGCGTATAATATAGCGGGTGGGCCGGGCCCACCCTAGAATAGTCCAGTGCCCACCCTAGGATACTGGGCTACCGATTTGAATTTCTATGATGAACGCCGAAATACTACTATTTTTACAGAAAATATCATTTATAATATCAAATAATAACAATTACAACTTATAATAAAGAAAATCCTATAAGTAATAAATATTTTGAAAAATATATTATGACTTTTTCTGGCACCTACCATAGATACAAAGAAAAAATAATAAATAAGCCGAACCGTTTCTGAGGTCTGTGTCCACGAAAATTGCTAACGTTTTCATATTGAGTGTCGACTTTGTTAAGTGATATGTAGCCATGTAGGCCCACCCCAGGAAATAATCCTAGATACACCTATGGAGAGAGAAAAAGAGATATAACCAACGTCGTAACAACGGTACCACTATAATGTTTACTTTGATAAACAAACTCTGTTGAGAGTAATTTGAAGAGGGACTTTTCATTATCTACCACTACGCACTTGTAAATTATTATAGACGAGTACGTTTAGTAGGTAGATACTTCTACTGTGAAGGCTTAATTTTTTGTTAAAAAAGAAGAGACAGAAAGAAGTTAAATTATAAAATGCAGAATTGCAGAATAAAAAGTACCTTCGTAAACTATTTAACTAATTAAAACATTTAAGTTCTGCTAAAGTGTGGAATAACCTTCCAGGGTCTGCGTTTCCTAAGCAAGCGCGTCGCATATTAGACCTCATCAGATGTGACCTCATTGTTTTCCATCAAGCATATTAATTGTACTGTCTAGCGCAATCTTTTTGACCATAAGAATATAATACTAAACGTATTATATTCTTATGGTCAAAAAGATTTTATGGGCAGATAGGATAATTTTATGGGCATTTACCATAATTCTGTGAATAATCCCCGAATTATGATAAATGCCAGCAAAATTGTAATGTTAATTTATAAATGTAATTTATAATGTAATGTTAATTTATAAAATGTCATTGATTCTGCTGATGAAATCTTTTTTAAGCCAGATCATTCTACCTACTACAAATCACGCACGTTGAAAAGCTGATAGGATGATAAAGTCCAAGTTAGATCTTTAAATTCATAATTGTGGCTTTCACAGAACATAGAACGCTAAAGCTAACGCTTTGTGGCTTTTACAGAATGTCATTTCATTCGTATCAAATCTTGCAGGCCAAACTGTAAGGACCGAAACTTGCCAAGAAAAGATAGAATTGATCTGATCTGGGAATCGAGCTTGACAAATCCAAATCGTAAGTCAATATTTTAACATTAACAACATCCACAGATGATTCATCTTGTAAAACGATTAATTACCATAGCCCGGAAAAACAGGTTTCCTACTGTACCTACATACAAAAATCTGCACACAAGAATTCCCAAGAACATGCGACCCGGCAAAATCAGTTGCAAACTCAATGAGAAATCCATCAATTTCATTTACTTACGTCAGTAAAAACACGCTGTAACAATACAATCAGGCAAATGAGTCATGTGCTTATGTTAGCACAAGTTACAACACCATATACTGAGTGCTGACCGGTGGAAACACGAGGCGTATAGCGTGGAAGGAAATTTTGCAAGTAATGAAATGCCAAATTAACTGATACTCTATAGATACCTAACCAGCGATTTGCTTTGCTTGTCTGAAATCGGATTCATATTGGGTTGACTATACAAGTTTACTGTGATGTTGATTTTAGATTGACGGACTGTCGAAGTGTAGGTATGTGATTGCTGTTGTAACCGCCAATGCTCCTATGCCAAAAAAATAATTTTTGAAATCGTTCTACAGAGGAAATATCGCTGGACATACATAAAAAAATTATAAAACATACATATACAGCCGAACGTTAAATCTCCTCCTTTTTTAAGTTAGTTAAAAATAAATATTGCAAAGCTTCTTCAAACGATTTAAGAAAGAATTTGAAAAATCGAAATAAAAGTATAACTTGGTTACCCTATGAATATTTTCAAAACGAATATTTTTTTCATATCAGTTTTAGATATGTGGTGAACCTATCACCCAATTGTTTTATCCATCAACCAATCAACAAATAAATATAATATTAAATTAACAATATTTAATGTTAATTAATAACATATTACTCTGGCCAGAGACCGAGCTGAGTGGCAAAGTCCAGACTTTGCCACTCAGCTCAGTCACACAGAGGAGGCCTATGTCGAAGGACAACCTGACTGCGATGGTGTAATAGAAAATAGGAAAATAATATATGTAATCAAAGTCAGAGAATAAAGGCTATTTTTTTTTTTATTTTTATAATAACAGATATTTTTTTTATATCTTCAATCAGTCACAATGAAATAAATTTAATTATAAATTCAAATAGAACACTTAATTTAAATTTTATTAGTTACAAGGGATACATTTTACATCACACAATGCAGAAGTTAATTGAAAATGGTACCCACACAATAAAAAGACTACAGATGTGAAGAGTTCAATACAAATACAATGACTACAAATTACAATAAAAAAAAAGCTTTTACTGATTTGAACATGATACGAAGAATCAGGCTCAAGAAAGTTTGATGGAATGAATCGTGTATCCAATCATATCGATCATTGAAATTCATTACTACATACATCGATATAAATCGTTAGATGGGCCCCTCCATACTAAAAACGCACAATTTTATGTCATTACCCAAAGACGTGCACGCACATCTTGTCTTAGTACTAACAAGCGCATGCGGTGAGTGGACGTGGACTGAAAAAAATATTTACTGTTTTTATTTTATTTTAATCCCTTAATTATGCCTTCGTGTTTATTTTGGAAGTGTAAAAACACAAGCCACAACTATGATTAAAGAGAAATGTGTTACGAGTGATGACGTACTCAATGTGCGAAACCAATGACAATTCCGCGACGTTTTGAGGCCCATCTAACGATCTACGACCGATGACTACATACATTTGTATATTCATTTGGAACCTGGTCACTCCAATGGCTAGCCCATGTAGAATCACGAGATTCTGGGTTCAAATCCTCGGCCAGGCTGTAGTTCAACAAAATTTTAGTGCAGTACTTTCCGAGTTAGGAAGTTGGTGGTGTTACACCAACTTCGTAACAAGCATCTGTTGAGTTAATGCCGGCTCCTCTCTGCAGAACCTGCCTCTTTACAAATGCTTGTAAACTGAAATAAACGAATTTTGATTTGACGTAATTAAGCAGTCCTATCAAAAATCGCATTTATAAACAACTAGCGGACACCCGCGAATTCGTCCGCGTGGAATTTAGTTTTTCACAAATCCCGCGGTAATCATGGATTTTAGCCTATAGCCTAGGTCCATTCCAGCCTAATCGGTTTGCAAGCCGCAGCGTAAAGGAGGAAGAAACATACTTTACACACAACCACAAATACAAACTTTCGCCTTTACAATATTAGTGTGATATCAGATTGATTATTACTCTAAAGAATATCACTTGCCCAAAGCAACGCGACAATTTTAATGCTCCCACCAGTTTGCTACAAGTGCGAACACCTTTTAGAAGCTCATTCAAGTCTAGCAAACGATATCGCGTAACAACTCGGAATGAATTGAAGGCATCGACCTCGTACCGTCAGCATAGATACTGTACAAAAGAATTTCCTAATCTGAAGTGATTAAATACCGCCTTTCGTTATGCACGGCCATCAACACGCCACGATTCCGACTTAGTTTTTTAGACCCACGAAATCGTTACAAAAGTTTCGACCGCGAAGAAATAGTTTTATAAGTTTTATTTTGTGTCGAATCGAATGCTCATGATTCGAACAGGTGGAAAATAGATTGCAAATAACCGAAAAACTTAATTATTTGGTCGTTTGTAGTTTCGTTGCCGCGAAATTTTTATGTGTTTTAAATAATGGCTAATGGAACACGTAGGTACGCGGTACGCGTACCAAAGAATACCAAAGAACAGTAGTAATATTGAAATCTTAGACCATTTAAATAACAGGACCTGCCTCGCTAACCGTTACCCCTCTGGCAAAGATCAAAAATCTATGATCTAACGCGTTTATAAAAACTGTTGCTATAGAATCGATGTTTCATTGTTGTAATCTTTTTCTTGTCTTAATTTAAACAGAAATTGCAGTTTAAATTAAGACAAGAGTACAAAACCCAATTAAAATTTTAACTGGCGGACGTTTTAACTGTAAGACCTCTTTAATCCAGCACTTAGTAGTATCGCTCTAAAAATGGAGTAACTTCTCCTGATTTTCCAACATTTTTCTTCACTGCTCTGCTCCTATTGATCGTAGCGTGATGAAAAGTATACTGTAACCTGCCCAGGAGTATGAAGAATAATTGTATCAAGTTTCGTTAAAATCCGTTGAGTACTTTTTGTTTCTATAACGAACATACAGACAGAAAAAAAATTTACTGATTGTATTTTTGGCATCAGTTTCGATCACTAATCACCCCCTGATATATTTCATGTATGTATGTGTTTCATGTAGGAAATATATTTCATGTACCTCTCTACAGATTTAATAAAAGTATAAAGATTATTCTGTAAAGTTGCGGACGAAATCATGAGCAATATAATAAGATTTATACACACACATATATGTAGAATGTGATGAAATGATGATTGATGACATCGCGAGCGCTTATAATATTGAAGTGTTGGAAAATATTCCTCCACGAACCAGTCGCTACTCGCTTGCTTGGCGTTAATTACTTCAATAACGGTTGCAACTAGGGTTGACAATCCTTGAGTAATGGTCAGAACAACATGGTAAAGAAAGGCAGCCACTTACGATCAAGTAAGACGTCCTATAAAACTGATCGTGTGTTGGTCGCGATCGGCATGATGTCATACACATCGCGACCAACACACGATCAGTTTTATCGGACGTCAAGCCGTTAACGCTACATGTGGGCTTATCGGATGGTCAGTGGCTAGCATAAGAATTGCTGTAAGCAACCTTATGATAAAATAGGATGGCGTGTTTTTCTTTTTAAGTATATTCAAAGGAAACTGACTATTTTAGGCTCTGCACGTTACAGAAAAAAAACATTATCATCATTACCAATACATAATCGGCTCACTGCTGAGCTCGAATCTCCTCTCAGAATGAGAGGGATTAGGCTAATAGTTCACCACGCTGGCCCAATGCGGATTAGCAGACTTCACACACGCAGAGAATTAAGAAAATTCTCTGTTATGCAGGTTTCCTCACGATGTTTTTCCTTCACCGTTTGAGACACGTGATATTTTATTTCTTAAACTGCACGCAGGTGCATGCCCCGGACCAGATTCGAACCCTCACAACCTCTGGAATCGGAGGCAGAGGTCTGGGCTATCACAGTTAATTAAAAGCTATGGTTAATCCAGGTTATAATCTATTTCTATAGCAAATTTCAGCTAATTCGGTTCAGTAGTTTCGGCATTAAGTAACAAACATTCATACCACCATAACCATTACTCAAAGAGTAGCCTATATTATGTTAATCAAAGGTATTACCTATTTTCATTTTAAATTTCATCTAAATCGGTAAAGTAGTTGCCGAGTTAAAGAGTAACAAACATCCATACAAACTTGCGCGTTTATAATTAGTAGGAAGTAGGATTGTTTTTGCGCAGACAACTGTCATTATGGTTCAACTTACTTGTCGAGGTCTATACTTATTTGTAAACTTCGCGTTGGATACTTACATGTATGACACGTAGATACGAAACCGGTAGTGACAACCCTTCTGTGTCCAGTTAATGCCTAGCAATTTGTCATGGACCCGATTTCTGTGAAAAAGATTCGTAAATACAAACTGTAAAAAAGCACCAGTTTATATTGATGGTACTTTATAACCACGATATTTGTCTGTTGTTGGCAACACACAATAACCACTGCACAGATTATTTATGTATTTTTGAAGTTAGTAATAACTTTATGATTAAATGTATGATACAGGGGCGTAGCTAGCGCCGTATCAGCCTTATCAATGATACGGGGCTCCGAACTACAGGGGCCCCTTACGAATTAAATTAGTAAAATGTAAGCCACAATCTCACTTAATTTGGTGTTTCCTGAAAAAAAATCAATATAAAAATTTACTTAGTTTATTTCAGTGTTCCACAATGGAACTCAAAAAAAAGTATAACATCGTGTGTACATTACAACGAACATTTGGGTACCAATTGTATACTGTGGTGTGGATTTGCCGCTCATCTATCAATGGGCCCCCAAACTAATTTTGATACAGGGCTCCCTGAAGTCACGCTACGCCACTGGTATGATATTATTCACCTACCTGATGCGGTCCAGTTTAATAAATAGGTACCTACATATGTAAAAATGTACAGTCCGTCCCGGTTGAGTTGATCAAAAACCCAAACAAATATGGCCGTAGTTATGACGTCACAACACCTCTAGGGATGAGCCTTCAATAAACTAATCATAATTAATTATTGAATGAAAGTTATAGGTTTGAAGGCCAGCGTGGCGCAGTGTTATGCGGGGTGGATATACAAGACGGAGGTACTGGTTTCGATCGCCAGCTGGGTCAATTGAGGTTTTCTTAACTGGCTAGTGAGAGGCCTAGGCCGTGGCTAGTTACCAGCGATTTAGCATTCCGGTACGATGCCGGGTAGGCACCGAAAGGGGTGTGGTCATCCTCCCGCTTCCATCTTGGATTGCATCATCACTTACCATCGGGTGAGAATGCAGTGAAGAGCTAACTTGTAAAGAAATAAAAAAAGTAGAAGAATAAACTCCAGTATAGATATTTCGACCTTTCGAGAATTACAAGTTCAGTCCGTTAAAAATATTGGTCGATCACGGTTGGGATTTACCACATGGCGGTTACGTAAACCTTTGATAATTATGTTAATTACTGATCTGTATGACACAGTAAAACATTTTTTTTTATCTAATTTTAAGGTTTCTCCTTTGAAACAAGAGATGCACTAACAATTGCTCAGTTTCGAGATTTTTAAGTTGTTAAGCATTGTTTATTTGTTTACGTTTATGGTCGCTAACCATGGGCCTTATAAGAAGACTCAAAATCACTCAGCGGGCGATGGAGCGAGCTATGCTTGGAGTTTCTCTGCGTGATCGAATCAGAAATGAGGAGATCCGCAGACGAACCAAAATCACTGACATAGCTCAGCGAGTCGCGAAGCTGAAGTGGCAATGGGCAGGCCACATAGTTTGAAAAGCCGATGGACGTTGGGATCCAATGGTGCTGGAATAGCGACCCCGCACCGGAAAGCGCAGTGATGGTCGACCCCCCACTTGGTGAACCCATGGCATCAAGCGGATCACAGGAAACCACTGGATGCTGACGGCTCGAGACTGTTATGCTTGGAGGTCCATGGAAGAGGCCTATGTCGAGCAGTGGACGTCCATCGGCTGATAATGATGATGATGATGATGATTATGCTTAATATGATGTACCTACGTTTTATCAGAGTAAAGATTTTAGTAATATAGTATGTTTAAAATAAATCCAAATCGTTAACATTATGAAATAAAATGTTGAGAATATTATCACCGATATATTAAATACCTATATTTATTATACTTAAACAGCAAACGGAACAAGGTCCGTGTGAACGGGTCCTAACGCGACATAATAATAACAAGTCAACCACAAATCCCACACGTCTATTTCTTGGAAAGTTCCCATAACAATAATGAATTCACATTGTAGTTGTAAACAGAGTTTCACCGCGCTGCTTTAGTCGCGACATTGCCAAAACAAATCTCAACTTATAAAAACCCACTACGTCACCTAGGTACATTAGCCATATTATAACTAGCGGACGCCCGCGATTTCGTCCGTCGTGGAATTCAGTTTTTCACAAATCCCGCGAGAACCATGGATTTTTCCGGGATGAAAAGCAAAATCTATTTCCATTGCAAATGTCAGATAAATCGCTTCAGTCGCCGCAGCGTAAAGGAGGAACAAACATACACACAAAATTTCGCCTTTAAAATATTAATGTGATATGTTGGTATACTACGGACTTTTTACGGAGTTCGTGGACTAAGAAACTAAAGTGTTTTTCAGATAGCATAGGTAGGATGACAGTCGGATGTATGACGTTCAAAATACGTACTATTATTGTGAATCGCGGCAAACTTTCAAGAGTGAAACGAACTGTCTCCCGCACCATCCTACATGAAACAAACTGTATGATGATTCGTCATTTAATAATAAAAATTTTAATAAAAAAATACAACCGACTTCAAAACCTAAAAACGTACCCACTAAACTAAAAAGCGAAAAATAACATCATAATATGTTCTACCTGCTGATCAGTATGAAGGCGGTGCTAAGCCGGTGATGTATTAATTCAAGCTATGTGAGAATATCTTACAGATTTACATTTTGCAGACAGTTTCATGTGGTCCTGTCAGAAATGGCTTAAATTAAGACAACACCGGCTAAGCACCGCCTTCATACTGATCAGCAGGTAGAACATATTATGATGTTATTTTTCGCTTTTTAGTTTAGTGGGTACGTTTTTAGGTTTTGAAGTCGGTTGTATTTTTTTATTAAATTTTTTATTATTTTTCCATTTTTAGTGTAAAATTTCATCTCAAACGAATACACCAGACCCACAATGACAGTCACAACCCATCTAAGTAGAAAGTTCTCAGCAATACGAATTAATCAAGTCCAAACACAAGGTAGTTACTGTAAACTGTTAAGGAGTTCCTTTAATTGACCTTGGTCTTCATCATCAGACCCCTAAATGACAGTCCAATC
Organism: Bicyclus anynana; assembly: GCF_947172395.1. Taxonomy (NCBI): domain Eukaryota; kingdom Metazoa; phylum Arthropoda; class Insecta; order Lepidoptera; family Nymphalidae; genus Bicyclus; species Bicyclus anynana. The sequence continues at coordinate 5,643,124 of NC_069086.1, forward strand.
TATCTATGTGGAAAGTTCTCATTAATACAAATTAATCAAGCCCAAACACAAGGTAACTGCTGTAAATCGCCGAGGAGTTCCCTCGTCTGTTTTATGGCTCCATCATCAGATCGATTTTAAACCTTCATGAAATTGTAGTGCTTAAAAATACTAAATGGAAAAGTATACGAACACACTAGACACCCATATAATTTTCGAAAGTTCCCCTCAATTTCTCCAGGATTCCATCATCAGATCTTGACATGATGGCAATGGGACCAAATGGGGACTATACCGTTTCAAACAAAAAAAGAATTTTTGAAATCGGTCCAGGCGTCTTTGAGTAATCGGTGTACATACATAAAAAAAAAAAAAAAAAAAAAAAAAAAAAAAAAAAAAAAAAAAAAAAAAAATACCGACCGAATTGAGAACCTCCTCCTTTTTGAAGTCGGTTAAAAAAGATACCCACCTACCTGTGGTGTGTGGTGATCGTGGCATTAGCTGACAAACTTTCAGCTTCCTTAGTTAATAAACTTAGTCTAAAATATGTATGTTTAGTCAAGGAATTTAAACCTTGGTGGCTTTGACAGTTAGAAGGTTTCAAATGTTTCCAGTTTCTAAACCCTCAATCGTTTGAAAATAAACCGTTACTTCGGTAAGACATGTCCCAATTTTGTATGGAGGCTAGGCCTTTATTCCGAAGTGTCCATTAAGCAGAACAAATTATTTTTATCTTAAAAGAACATAAAATTTTCTACGCCCACTACGGTATTCCTATGCGGGTTTATGGCTCAAGATTGATACTGTTTGCCTATAACCATCACTATCAGAGTGCCTAGTTGGAGTTTTCAATGTTTTCATACTGTGACGATCGCGTAAAAGTAAAAAACGCCATCTAATGGCACTGCTGCACAACTGTAGCAATTCCTTATAAATTCGCGTTTACGTTTACGCGATCGTCACAGTATGAAAACATTGGAAATTCCCACTAGGAACTCTGATGGTAAAGACAACCGGATCGACGGCTTAGCGTGTTTTCCGAGGAACGGAGTAACGCTAACAACTTCCCAACAACTTCTCTGGTCTGGTCACCAGGGGCGTAGTTACCGCCGTATCAGCCGTATCAATGATACGAGACCCCCGGACTACACGTGTGAAAGTAAAAATTTGTAAAATGTAGGTAATCCACAATCTTTTTTTTCCCTGGTAAAGCGTGTGCCCAAAAGTTGGAAATATCATATATGGGTTAAGTCATTAGGATATTTCTTTTAAGCAAGCATTTTTGGTTTCTTTTGTGAGAAATCTTGATCCTTCATTTGGGCCCCCCAACAAATTTTGATACAGGGTCCTCCAAGGCACGCTACGCCACTGTCTGGTAGGTACTGAAAATGTCTTGGAAGAAACTCGGACTCAAACTCTCAAACCTCCAGGTCCAAATCTACAGAACAACGAAGCAAATCCATGTAATACATGTATGAATTGTAAACCGAACTGTATTTAAAACTGTGTGCGAGCGTATTGGTGTGCGTTTCGTGTTAACTATCGTACTCGTACGTGAGTGCGTTAGCGTTGAAACAAAAGAAAGTTACGCTAGGTCGGCCCGTTCCGTCAACCCTAACGTTCGCACGGCCCACGGAAGTGTTTATACGGCAAAAAATGAACGCACAATACCATAACGTCCCCATGGGCCATGGGAGAGCGATGCGCCGCTATGCTCGGTGACCTTTTGTTTGACGTTAGTATAATTAATATGTGATTACGCGAAATAACTCTGCACATAACGATAGGGGAGCCATGTCGATTGTCGGTACATTTTATACTTGCCTTGTTAGTTGTATCAAGACTTGCTACTGAATTTTTAAACAATTACCTATCTGTAACCGATTATTTGTATTGAACCGCTGAATTTTTGTATGTAAGTACACGCTTAGTTTAGATAAAAATAATATACAATATATATTATACGAAACACGAAAATAGGTATATACTTACTTCTAAAGGGCTAGAAGTCAGAGCTAGTTACAAAAAAATGTTAATTGAGTGACGTCATTTAAAAGCCAACATGGCGTCTCAAAAGATGGCGGATTTTTTTAGGTCCATACGGGTATCAAATGATGCGAAATCATGTATCCCAAATGAAAAGGTTTATTGGGAATAGGAAACATAAATAAGCTAAAAGATATTTTCAATTTTTTATAGTATTTTTTTATCTATTTCATCCAACTAAGTAATTTATGTGGATGTGGCCTTATAACGTATTCATACATACCTACGAGATAGTATTTTCTATGTGCCCTTAAATAATTAAAAAATATGTAATGGACTTTGCTAGAAGATATTATCCTCTTCTAATAAACATACTGGGTTTAGCCATGTTGTGTAAACTCAGCCGAAAGGAATTCTAGGCAAAAAAGAATTCTGGGGAACCGAGATTGAGCCCCGGCTCGCAGGGGCCCCTTATGTGTAAATGAAAAATTTGTAAAATTTAATCCACAATCTCACTTAATTCATTGCTTAAGCCTGCGCCCAAAAGTTGGAAACATCCTACATTGGTTATATCATTGTCATATTTATTATAAGCGAGCATTTTTGTTTCTTTTGTGAAAAATCTTTACCCGCCATTAATTGGGCCCCCCAACTAATTTTGATACGGGGCCCCTCCAAGGCACGCTACGCCACTGGTGTTAAATATGTGAAGTCTAGTCGAAAAAAATCAACCTGTAAATAATCGTTAGAATGGAAGGATGATACAAACGATAGCTCATACGACGCGGAAAAAAATCTGAGAAAGGCGTATTTTTTTTCTGCAACCCAAAATTGCAAGGGTCTTTTTACTTTTAATTTTACAATATCACTGACAGTTTTTGAGTTATCAACAAAAATCCGAGATCCTAGGTTTTGTTTGTAAGTTCTAAAAATTGCAATTTTGGTTTGCTGACGCCTTTTTCAGAATTTTATTCCGCGTCGAATGTCCTTTCGTTTTTTTTTTCTTATTTATTCCATTTTAAATGCATTGTAACGATTAATCCCAGGTTTGTTTTTCCTCGACTAGACTAATATCAATTGATTATGAAACACGGCTAAAACTCACGTGATATTAGGTCGGAGTATGCCCGACTAGATGCAAGAACCAGCTCATGACTAAGGGCCCCGTATGGGTTCGAAACTAGTCGGGCATACTCCGACCTAATATCACGTGAGTTTTAGCCGTGTTTCATAATCAATTAATATGAATAACACTCACGATAGTTTAAATTCTAAAATAGACTAATATCATTTTCTGTAATTAATGGTGAAACATCTTTAATTCTTTAGGCAATGGGACACTTGCGTGTTTTACACCAGTCCCACACGATCAAGTTAACCGTTCAATTCGCAGCACGCTTGGGTATGTGGGCAGTGAAAAGTACAATATAGCCTTATTTCGATATTTTTTTCATTTGACAATAAACTTGATCGTGTGTGGCTGGCGTTAGAGAACTTCATATAAAAGTTCTCAAAATGGTATGAAATCTACAAATTCAACAAGCTCATCTGTAACTGTAACTTTTAAATTAGAATAAATTAATTTTCTTTGTTTTCTGTGCTGTGTTCTGTTTCTTTATGCCTCGATATCATCACCGGTGACCCGGAAGTGTTGATCGATCAACCAGGTGAATCGATCACATCAATCTGGTAACAGGGAGCCGCTGGATGTATGCGGCTCGAGACCGTGGCATATGTCCAGCATTAGACGTCCATCGGCTGACGATGATGAAGTATACCTACTGTAGTTGAGCCATATTCGATGTAAAATCATCAAAATCGGAGCTGTTCAGCGCAGGAACAGCTTCACTGTAAATAAGATTCATAAGTAAAATAAAACAATTATTGTTTTAAAAATATATTTAATACAAATCTCTAGCACGTCAGATAAGGGACGAACCTTTCATGTTGAGTAGGTACCTCCACCAAGTATGAGCTTTCGATATTGCTGAGTATGCTTAGGATATGACCTCTGCCTTCGATTCGGACGGCGAAGGTTCGAATCCGGTCAGGGGCATGCACCTCTAACTTTTCAGTTGTGTGCATTTTAAGAAATTAAATATCACATGTCTCAAGCGGTAAAGGAAAAACATCGTGAGAAAACCTGCATATCTGAGAATTTTTTCAATTCTCTGCGTGTGTGAAGTCTGCCAATCCGCATTAGACCAGTGACGTGGTGGACTAAGGCCTAATTTCTCTCATTCTAAGAGGAGAGTCGTGCTCAACATTGCGTCGAATTTGGGTACAGACTTGTTTCTTTGTGTGGGTGCCCACACAAAGAAACACTCAACCGGCACCCCAGGTACGGAATAACCCACCTTGGTTTACTTAATAGAAAATGGAAATTTCGAAATTGACGATTTTAGCGTAATCTAAGGGAATGGGATGGATTGGTTACAAAGTAACAAAATAAAACTTGCAAATGTAGTTAAAACCTGTTAATTAAAAATTACAAATTATACAAAACTTTAATTTTAATTAGGTACTAGCGGACCCGGTCAAGTTTTGCTTTGACTTATGTGCACTTCTTCCCTATCCCTACTCTACCCTACCATACCTCTGAATTCATTTGTTAATGATCGCTCGACCGATTTTGTGCAAACTTTACATAAACAATCTACTAAATAATCAAAACAAAGCCTAAATATTTGGTCTGGTAAGAGCCCGTTCTTGAGTCATAAAATTACAACGAAATTGTGTGAACAAAGTGACATTGATTTTTATATATATAGACTTATATCTATAGCTGTAATATTATACTGTTGTGCATTTGTACAAAATATACGCAGTTGTGAAAATTCGCGGAAAAATAATCTGTTGACAGGAATTCCCCGGCGAAGCCTTAGTTAATACCTACGGCTGAATAGGTTCATCGCTGTAGACTATATCTAATAATAAGTATATACAATTACATAATTACTACCTGACAACATAATTAGCATTACTCAGTAGAGATCTAAATTATAAGAGAATACAATATTTTCAAAAGACGTACCTACGTTTATTTGCTAACTTTGTGTCTTTCTTTTTTTTCAAGATCTTAAGATCTTTAAATTCTCAAAAGAATTACATTAAATTCGCTTACATGAGAAATACAATTAACTCACTAAGGTAATTATTCACGTGTGTACATACTAATTAGACTTAAATCCTACATACAAAAAATCAAAATAAATAATTGCTAAAAAAAAATGCGGGTAGATTTTAAATTACATGTTTGTAACCGGCTTCTTACGTAGTATACTTGACTAGTTTTAATAAAACAAAGATTATAGCTTACTGGATGCGGCATGTGTTACAATGACATGTTATTCAATAAATAAAATTTTAATTTCTTTTTGTAAATAAACATAGATTTAGCTTGTAGATCTGTGCTCCTTCAAATATAATATTTTTGTTACCATAGCTAGTACGAGGTTTCCGAGGATAAATTCAAACGGGAGAAGGCTCGTTGGTAACCAAGCGTTATCTAATACCAGCCACATACGATCGAATCTACCGTCAAATCTGCAGGATGCTTAGGGATGTGGCCAGTGAAAAATGTCGAAATGTGGTTATTGGTGTGGGTTTCACTGCTTTAAATGCGTATATGTATCCGGGCTACGCGCGCTGCTTAGGAACTTACTTAACCGTCTGTAGCCGGCGTTAAAGCATCACCGAAAAGTTTGTCTGCCAGTTTCCTACTAGTTTGATCTAGTTTCTCCTTCACCGTGGTACCATACAACTGCATCAACGAAGTAATCTGCATACTTACATGGTTGAGTTATGTTGATGTTTTAACTCTGTTCTTGCTACGATAAGGAACGGCCGTCTTGCTTCCGTTTTCACTCCCACCTTTGGTATCTACAAGTAAAGAGTGAACAGGCATTTTCTAGATAAGCAGGTTGCACCGTAGGCTGCATCTTTGCTTACCATCAGGCGTGAATACAGCCTAATATGCGCTAGCCTGTTTGATATTTGTAGTGTAACTTCATTGAATGTCACTAAAAATACTTGTTAATAAGCTTCGACCAACACCCTAAGAAGCTTTCGCTTGACTGTTAGATCAAGAGTCGAATACAGCAGGCAGTGATTCTTGAGACGGCGCGTATTGTGAGGAGGTTCCTCACTCTGAAGCCCGCCGGTTGCTTGGGCACTCAAATGTCCGCAGCGGAAGGGTTTATTTTTTTATAGGTTTTTAATAGTGTTTTGTTTAATTTGTATGTTTAACATTGTTAAAAATTTAAAAAAAAGGAGTAATAAATAAATAAAAAATAAATATCCCTTGTTTCTATCAGAACAATCAAAGCCAAACAGTCTTCCAAAAATGGAAGATATGTCTAAGTATCAAACTGGTTCAGTCGCTTTATTTTTCTGAATAGGAACAAGCAATTTCTTCCTTTCTTTAACCTATTCTTCATGTTTCAAAATTGTCAACGCGAATAATAGATACGTATTAAGTACTTATAACAAGAGAAATTTTACACAACGGTGTAGGTTTTCTACGTTGTGCACGAATATTTTTCGTTCAAGTTAACGGATATCTTCCTGCCTAACTTGAAATAAAGTTAAAATTATACTTTCCCATAACAATAATTATTTCCGTGAACTCCGATGATATTCTTACTTAATCTTTCTTCATATAAGTCTATTCCTACATATAATCTTAAGTACTTAGTACCTACCTACCTATTGTCAAAGCAAGTTTTTAAAGTACCTACCTAGGTAGGTAACAATCCCATTTCTGAAACAAAGTATATTGTAGTAGTAATATTTTTACTGTGGTTGTACTTTCAGAAAAATAAACCTTTATTTAAACATTTCGTAACGATTCGACACAGACCTTTCTACCTGATAAAAATACCTGCCACACCAAAGCTACTACCCGGAACGTCATTAACTAATTCCACAAAGCGTAAAAGGTATCAAGTCATTCTTAGAGAAAGAGGGTAATTTATTCTGGAATAGCACTTTAGACAAATTGTGGTAATTTTCTCGGAATGACGGCCGATTTTAAGAATTTCGTTGGCCAATCACTCCACTTTACCATAATAGTCCCTTTTAGCGACGGCGTCAGTAGTTTTGTATTGTACGATCTGTCCATCAGTCTCACAAATAATATCTATCTGAAGCAGAAATGGAAGGTAGTGTGTGTAGGTACCTGTTTTTACGTTCAATTCAACTTTATAGATGGAGAGCCAGCGGCAGACTTCGTCATTTTATAAAAGTTAAAAGTTTGTTAGCTCATTGCTCCTCCTAAAAAGATGACGTCATGCGTCGTTCCCTCGCTCTAGGGTTGCCAACTTTTTTTACAAGAAATAAAGTATATTCTGGTCTATAAAGATGTTAAACAGTATTTTAGAAAAACGAACATTTTTTTTGAAAAATGCGACCATTCCATCAGTATTTTCTCATGACGTTGTCACCTTCAACTTTTGTCAGTAAACCGACTTTACAGACAATTGATTTTTTTTTATATGAAAAGTAGCCTGCGATCTCACCATGTTAAGTGACGCTGCAATCTTAAATAGAAGCGGGCTTACTTTGAAGAGGTACCTACAATTATTTCAAGTTCATTCAACCCATACCTCTGATAGGCCGTACAGACTACTTTAGTAGTTAGTATTTTAGTAGAATACGAACAGTTTACCGCCCAAAAATCGTTCGTACTCGACTAAAATACTAAAGTAGTCCGAACTAGGCCTGACGGTTTAAAATCACGTGTCAGTACGTCTTTGTCGGCAGGGTGGTAATTAGCCACAAAAATTTGCTAACTTAGTAAAACAATAACAAAACCAACGTAAGTTGAATAATTTTAACGTTAAAAACACAGGTGCAGTAGAAAACAATAGAAACTAAAGTTAAGACTCATTGGTAGTTAAAGTTAAGCTTTTTATTTACATCTACAGTATTAAATAATGAACTAATAAATGAGTCACCGACACGCCACGCACCAGGAGATTAAAAGAAAGAAAGTACCTAATGCTACATATTACATTATTAAATTCTAAATTATACTATGGCTTAACTGTCCACTCAAACATTGGAGCAATAAAAGAATGCCCTGTAATATGTGGCATACATAACCTAGAAAGAGGCCCTCAGCATTCTGCAAATACAAAAAAGTATGATTTTCAGTTAGGACCCAATGCAGATGCCGCCACTTACACAGTTATGTGACAGTTATTTGGATGCATATTTTAATATACCCTCATCTTTAACAAAGAAAAGAAATGATTTTGATTTCTTTATCTATGTAACAAATATTTATTCTTACCATATACCTATTGGGTTGTTGACTAGTTTCCGTTTTTTTATTAAGAAACAGCAGTTTACAGGTACACCTTCCTTCGGCCAACCAAGTTATCACGGTTATGCAGCAGGTACAAGATATTTATCGGATCAAGCACTTAACATACCAGATTTAATTGGAAAACCTACGTCATCTACTTTTTGATTTCTCCAACTACAAATACATGACACTGATGAGTGATGAGACAACCTGAACCCAGTTAGCACAAACCTAGCTCGCTGTATTTACATACAGAAAAGCCACGAAGAAAAATGAATTAAAAAAAACTTACACTTGATCATAGAATATATTTAAATCTATCAGAAAAGCATGGGTATGTAGTACATTATAAGTAAGGGTTTAAGATTGCAAATAAGGTGTAACGAGAAACAGATCGACACAAAAGTTAACTGTAATGAATAATACTAAAAATTGCCAATATTTCTCGGAAAGCAAAGGTCGTTAAACCTGCGGAAATACCATTGAATATTGAAAAGAAAAGAACCATGAACAAAGTGTAAACTAAGATGGGATTTTGAGTTTAAATATTCTTTGAAACACTTTGAAATCACGCGACGGGACGGCAATTCAGCTAAATGGGGTATTGTTCGGTAGATTCGCCGTTTCGTTCGTCTTATTGTGGGGCAGAATAACGCGGTGAATAAGCGAATGTACTTCTTTGAATAAAACTTTATTACCATTTTGTCCTCCAGTAGGTACTGGGCAGAAAGATAAAACGTGACTTGGCTTCAACCTCAAATCACGCTGCGAGAACGCCATTCCAAATTTTTTAAAAGAATTCAAAAAGGAAGTTCTCTATTCAAAATTTAATTAGCTTAAATTATTTTGGTTCTTTGGCTGTGTGGCGAAATCTGGACTGGGGTCCCAATTGAAAATCATTGCTGTTTAGTCCTTATAAAAGGAGTAGGTAGGTACCTATTAGCAAAATGTAGAGTTAGGGATTTTTTCTAGGTTATGGCACATATCGCAGGTTATTATTTTATTGAATTTGTATTTAAGAGTATTGTTAAAGTGTGGCAAAACTTATGTACATAAAGATATTTTCTTTCCTTTCAAGCCGCATATTTCATGTATGCGTGTTTGCATTCATAAATAGGTCGGTACATAAACCTACGACATTTTTCAAAATTTCCTCAAAATTTATCGCGATTTTATCAATAACTTTACATATACGTATATTTTCCAGGAAAGGTACGTTAGAGTACAGTTGATTACCAAAAAAATCTTTCGTTTTTTAGATAAAATAGTGTCAAGCGCGAGTCTATTAGGTAAGAGTAGGATTGCCTTAAAGTACAAGATGCCTCTTTGCTGCTGTTTTAAGAACTAAAAAATAGTAAAAATCTTGATTGATACTGTACCTAGGTATACTTTGGTGTTAATTGATAACCATAGCGACCTTGGTTTTCGTGAACCTACAATTCACATTAACGGATAAAATCCATTTATTCATCTCAGCCAAAGTACGCAAGCTACTTTAGTCATGGACATGTATTTGTAAATTAAACTTAGATAATTATAAAAATTTAAACCATCTCAAATTTTAATTTATTTTACTTTATGTATAAAATATTCTTAATCCCAAATCAATCAATTACCTGTGCTAAGTTTCACCTTGGTAATACCGCAAGACTTAATTATAAATTGCATAACCGTGTGAAAGATAACGATTGTCCTGTTTGAACGAGTCAAACAATGCGCTCGGTGTAGTAAAGGGTAGGTCGTTGGCGTCAGGTTGACGGCCCCTGCCTGTGACGTCACCTCACTGACCACTCCAGGACCCGCCACAATGGCCTTTCTTAGAAGGAGCAGATGCGCTCGAGCCGCTATTCACCTCGCCCCTCGCGTCCCCCGCCGCGCCCTCCCCTCGCGCGACATCGTGAACACAATATTGTTAAAACGCTAAAGAAATACATCACAATCAATTTTAAAAATACTTTACCTGTCCGCCTATGATAAATTGCCTTCGGCAACATTATTGAGGTAAAAAAACGATAGCAAAAAAACTCACTGAATACAAGCTGTTAAGCTGACCGGAATTTTACGACATTGCAGCGGCGCGGGCAGGTAGTTACCTCCAGCCAGCGCGTACCTGCGCCAACGTATCATTAGCGGTGCGCAGGTAATGATAGCCGTCCGTGATCACCGCACGCCATCCGCCCCGCGTCCTCGCCGCACGAAGAGCATCGCAACTTCCATGGATGAGTGTGGATCTAGTCATGATGGAAAAACATGCACTAAACCTCCACTCATCGAAAGAAATTGACGTTCACGCCGGCCGCAGCGGTATCCGTGGTACGATGCACTGCACGCACTAATCGTTCGCGATGTCACGTTGCACCGAACCGAACGTCCATCAACGTGCATAAGTTAGCACGTTGCCGTGTTTAAAAAAAACAGGTAATAAAATGTGGCCGAGCGTTTCCGGCGACGCGACACGACCGCGCGCTTCGGCCGTTCACCACGAAATAAACGGTCGAGATTTGAAATCTGGGAAGCTAGACGCTGCGCGTGCGGCGGGGTAGGAGTAGCGGCGGTCGGCGCCGACCAATGGCGTGCGTGCGCGCGCAAACCGTGACGTGGTGGGGCGAACCGCCGCGCAACGCCACCCGATATTATCTTTTCTTGAAGAACGTTATTTTCTTTCTTTCCTACTCGCTCGCTCGCTCGTCCGTTCAACCGTCAGCGGAAGTGAAATGAACGTGAGCGTAAACTACAGCCATGATGGTAGTACCACGACGCCGGCGTCGACCGGCCTGTTGTGCACCTGCCTGAACTGAATCGACCATTACGAGTTATCTTTATGTCGATGGCCGATGAATTATTGAACAAGTAGTCCTAACGACACTGCTTCACGGTTTACTCATACCATTGTTATAAAAAAAAACGATTACCAATGCGAAAAAACCTTAATTTCAGAGAACATCGTAGCAAGTAAAGTAATAACAATAAAAACTGCCATAGCTTGCGAAACATTTATTTACTGTAAACTCGGTACAATGAGACAATTCGCAGAATACAATATTAAAACATCAGTATCAACATTAAAGTTTCTCAGTATTGATTTTAATAAGAACAATTCACATCCATTTTCCGCATCAAAGATTCTGCTATTTATAAAAATACAATACAAGTAGGTAGGTATATTTTTTCATCGAGAGTGAGTAATTAATAAAGTCGGAATGTATTGCATAATTCGTGTAATACGTTACTAGCACGAAACACTCATGTGAGAACAAACGTTTAAGGCACTTTTTGCAAGAGCAGCGATAAAAACTAAGCATTAGAGTGATTTACACAAAAACGTCCATTGATGAACGAACAAACCTAAAACTAGCTTTTAAGGTTGGCTGGGACTTTTTGTTATTTCAAACACATTTTGTGATGTACAAATAATCGTTTTAACATAAAAATGGAACGGACTTTAAAGACCTAGTAGTAGTATTTTGATTTTAACACAAAACTACTAAGAAGTTTTGAGGTAACAAACATTAAAAAAACACATACACGAATTGAGAAACTCCTCCTTTTTTTGAAGTCGGTTAATGAATCCTGTCTACAAGTCTGACATAATATAAAAAATGAAAATCTGAAATAAAGTTTACCTTTAGTTTACCCTGATAATAAACCGATAAAGCTATGCGAGGTAAATCCAGAATGACCTCTAGTCCGTTGAAATCTTCATTTATTAGCCTCAATAAACGGCAGATATTTTTTTTTTGTTTCATCTTGGAGCCTGGGTTAGCTTAAACCAAGTTTTTGGGGTATACAGGGACTGATGCTTAGAAGCATCAGCCGCTTTATTGGGGTGGAAACAGAATTTTCGCTCAAGTGGCCTAAATATACTACTCACAAAAAAATATTAGGACATTTTTTGAAACAAATTGAATTCTCAATAATTTTGGTTCTAGAAAATTTTGTCATAGAATACAAACTTATAATACTGATAATTAATTAAAGTTATACTGAACCAAAAACCGTGTCGAAAATCTACAAAATTCTTAAGCAACGTAATGGAATGAATTACTGGTAAAAGACACTTTTAAGGTGCAGTAAGTCCATACTTCCATAACTGACGCTCTGTCCTACCCCTATCATTCAACAAAAGATACTGCTCCCGAATCAGAATCTGAATTGCAACCTGGCTCGTCAAAGATACAAAGAAGAGAATAGAGGAAGTATGAAGACATGACGAACACGGAACTTCCTGATGGATCCCAAAAATTTTGATTTAAATTTCCCAGGCTTCCAATAGGCCTCATGATGAAATTTATATAAAAGTTTTAATTTTACTCGTATCTAGGTACTGTTCACGTATCACCATTGCAAAATAAAGATCCTGCATAGCCAGTTTAAAACAGTAACACTAATATTGGAGTAAGTATATTGACTTCAATTAAATTTATTCAGTGACGTAAAATCACCCCAGCGATTACCGGAGTGTAACGTGCAAAGGGGAACAGCGAAAAAGAACACGATTATTTATGTTTAAAATTGGTCTCTATGAATAAAATTAAAATGCACATAATTATAAAAATCATGTTAGTAATTTTTATGAGGGCGGATCCAAAGTCTAAAATACTACGAAGTTAATATAGTTAAGTAACTGCAACGATTACAAAAAAAAAACGAAATGCTAAAAACTCAATTTACCGAAAATATTGTGCACAACAGAATATTGCTTCAGCATCATTCAATTTTTTTTATATTATTACTAGCTGACGCCGCGCGGTTTCACCCGCGTGGTTCCCGTTCTCGTAGGAATACGGGGATAAAATATAGCCTACCTCGATATATGGGCTATCTAACACTGAAAGAATTTTTTAAATCGGACCAGTAGTTCCTGAGATTAGCACGTTCAATCAAACAAACAAACTCTTCAGCTTTATAATATTAGTATAGATTATGTACTTGTCCATATTTGTGTGTACAGTAGGTACAGTTAAATAACAACAATCCTCCCCAACACCATCAGGCATTTCCACACATTTACACACATAGCTTGTGTAGTGTATGTATGTATAAATGAAATACATGACGTCCAACTGAAAAGATACTTAGAATGATGTACCTGTTGCCTATAATTAGGTAGGTACAGACAATACACAAACCATCGACCTTAGACACAAACATAATATGTGTTGAACAAAAAATTTTCGGAATGTGTTGCCATGTCTATATCCAAGTTCTAGAAATATCGAAGTAAGCTTTTTGAAGTAAATTACTTTATCCACGCTTTACTTGGGCAGAATGCGTTACGAAAATTGTAATAGACGAGACGTTAAGATGGAGAGCTAAAGAAGTGTTACATCAATGGTGTGGTCTAAGGCACTGTTTTTTTTTATTATAATAGACTATCTTGAAAACGCCCAGTATTTTCCAGCCATCCATCCAGAGCACCAAAATCATGGATTATTATTCGCCATAATAATAGTACAGCCGAGGTCAGTAAGCTGCATAACCTCCGCGCCTCCGTCTAGGAGTCTATGGGAACAGACGGCTACCTTCTCGCTGATGACACATTTCTGTTTATTGGTCAAGTGGCCACTGTTGACCACGGTCGCGCTTAGCTGCTCTAGGAGTTGTGATGCGGAGTAGGCCTCCATGAGGAAACTGCAATGAATATCTTAAATTACCAACTAGCGGACGCCCGCGTGCAATTCAGTTTTTCAAAAATCCCACGCGAACCATGGAGTTTTCCGGGATGAAAAGTAGCCATGTGTTAATTTAGAGTAATCAGTAGCCGCAAAGTAAAGGAGGAACAAACATACACACAAACGTAAATATGTATTTAAAGGACAGAACCGATATTGTGGCCAACACAGACGTTCAATGGAACCTAAAAAGGAACATATAGTAAATATAGTTTAATATTAAAACATTGTCAAATCCTTGAAGTTTAAAAACGTTACTTATCGTTACATTTCCTTAATTTTTAGGCCCTCCACGAAGCAGCGCCAAAAGACCCATAAGTCCAAGCGCGAAAAACATAGGGAAATGATTTACGGCCTGATGAGCAGGTGACAAATAGATTACTGCCCTATTGGTAGGATATTTATATAAACGCGAAAGTTTGTATGGATGTTTTTTGCTCTTTAACGCCGCTACTACTAAACCGATTTGAATGAAATTTAAAATGAAAATAGATAATACCCTGTATTATTACATAGACTACTCTTTGTCTAGAAAAATCCATGGTTTCCCGAGATTTGCGAAAAACTGATGGTTAGGATAGTATGAATCTTTGTTACTTTTTACTGAACTTAATGCTAATGTGTGAAGCTACACATAGGCTACTTTTTATCTCGGAAAAATTAAATATTATGTATACTTATTTATAATTTTTCACGGCAAACACCGCGAGGCGCAGGTAGTAGTAAATAAATCTACCTTGCGGTTTCTACCACTTCCGTTCAATCACATTCCCATGGAAACATCGGGATAAAAATTAGTCTTTGTGCTATTTTAGACTATCCAGATTCACCCAGATTAGTTAAAAAAAAAAAAGATTAGTTTAATCTAACTTTGTATCATATATAGATTAGTTAGGTACTTACTTTTCAACATACTTTTCTAGTTCATTGTAGTTCTTGATGCTGAGGAACTCATTGATCAGTTTATCGGGAACTAGGCCTGTTACCTACGAGTAACAATATATAAAAACAATCTATTTAATAAAACTATCTATTAAAAAATATAATTTAACAGCAATTGCAACTTAAATTAATAGTAAAGCAAATATGAAGCTTATGAAAAATGTAGTATTTGCAAAAAGAACAGCTATTCAGGTTTTAAATTTTTTCAAGATTTTTAATATTAATTGTAATAATCTAGGTCAAAAATAAATGGGGAAAAAAAATCCACGATATTGTCGTATATCTGTTAGTTGGTACAACCAGAGTCATTCACTTCTTACACAAAAATGCACCACATACCTTAAGGTCTCATTACTAACTTATTGGTGTAGTAATTTTCCATTTTGTATAATAATTTAAAATACTCTAGTTAAAAACCTTGATCACACCAATCAGTGACGTGCACAAAGATTATAACTATGGTAGGCATACAAATTGTAGAAAAAGGAAAAACTGAGGGTAGGCAGTGCATTTTTTGCTTCTATGAAGTGCACTCCACCGACAATAATATTTTATTTCTAAAGGTAAGGCAAGCTTTGTTAAACTGCTATAGTGTATTATGTTTCACATACCTCAATCAACCCTTCCGAAGTTATTTTCCCAAGCAGTCGCTGGCAACACTGCAAAGCAGTGAGTGCTCGGCGCATGTCTCCTTCGCATGTATCAACAGCCTGATGGAGAACTTCTCCATCCCCTACATCCACCCCCTCAGCTACACACACGTCTTGTAACCTTGAAGTAATACAAACTACTTACTACTACTACTTGTAACTATGTATGTAATAACTATGATATTTAACAGAAGCAAGCTTTACTTTGGATCTGTATATATTTGTCTAGATAGGATGTATTTTATGTTACATTTATAATTTCCATATTTAACACGATTTCCCTTAAGCATGGACTTCCAGTAGGCAGTCTCATGAAGGAAAAAAGATATATATTGTAGACTATATTGTATATTTATTATAGACTAGCGGACGCCCGCGACTTCGTCCGCGTAAATTTCGATGTCAACTTTACTACTACCCCTAACCTACCCTACCTCTACCCTACCACTACCCCAACCCTACCCAACCCCTACATCTACCCTACCCCTACCCTACCCTACCCCTACCCCCACCCTACCCCTACCCTACCCCAAACCTACTCCTACCCTACCCCTACTTTACCTACACCCTACCCCCATCCTACCCCTATCCCTTTCCTACCCCTATCCCACCCGTACCCCTATCTCACGCCTATCCTACCCCTACCCTACCACTTCCCTATCCTACCCGTACCTCTATCCTACCACTACCCTACCTCTACCCCTACCCTACCACTACCCTAAACCCGGCCTTAAACCTACCCTACCCCTACACTACCCCTACGCTTCCCTACCCGTACCCTACCCTACCCTGTAACTTCTCTATCTTACTCCTACCTTTAGCAAAATCGGCCCAGTCCTTCGAGAGTGGTGGTATGACCAAGAGAAATAGAGACTTCTATGCTAATAATATAAAGAGGTAAAGTTCGTGTGGTTGTAGGAGGTAATCTCTGGATCTGCTGGACCGATTTGGAAAATTGTTTTACCAATAGAAAGCTACGTTATTTGCAAGTGTCATAGGCTATGTTTGATCCCCACGAGACACGGGAACGGGAACTACGTAAATGAAAGCGCCGGGCGTCATATAGCGGAATTTCTGCGTCTTTTAGAAATTTTGTATTATCTCCGAAACTATTTAAGTAATTAACATACTGTAAAGGGCAAATCTTATCTCCATAATATCCTTGTGATTATTAAATAATTTATTTTAATAAGGATTAAAGTTTAGTTGTATAAATAATGACGTAAACCTAAGTATATAAAATTAATAATTTTTAAAACACAAAAGGTATATCTGCTAATATTTAGAAGATAGATATATGGTGTCGCGGACTTTTTTGTAGAACTTTTAAAGATACATAAAGTCTCCATACATTAATTTCAATTTTACACAATAGTCAAGGCAGCGCATGCGAATAAGTCTGTTTAAGAGGATTTTCAGTCCGACCTGTATGACAAAAACTGTGATAACTCGGCTAACATATATGATATCAATATAAAATATAGCCTATAGCACTCCCCGATAATGTAGCATTCTACTGGTGAAAGAATTTTTAAAATCGGACCAGTAGTTCCGAAGATTACCCCATTTAAAAAATGTGACAAACTTACAAACTTACAAACTTTACCTCTTTATAATATTAGTATAGATATAGATTTATTGTAGTGGCTTAGTTAGCAATAAAAAACTTACTCTTGACTGATGTTATGTGACAATGCAGTTTTAGATTGAAGCAGGCAGATGAGGTACAAGTTACCATTCATACCCATCTTAGGCCCAAATAATACTACTAATACATGTCTTAGGCCCAAATAATACTACTAAAACATGTCTTAGGCCCAAATATGATCTAATACTACTAATACACATCTTAGGCCTAAATATGATCATATACTACTAATACACATCTTAGACCTAAATATGATCTAATACTACTAATACACGTCTTAGGCCTAAATGTGATCTTATACTACTAATACACATCTTAGGCCTAAATGTGATCTTAGTATACCTACTAATGAATGATGTCATTTAGTTAATAAGTAACAAGGCTGTTTTAATGAATTTCTGCAGTTCAAATTTAGTTACTTTATGACTCCAAACAAATAACTTTATTGATATATCATAATCTTTCTTTTTTTTCATTCATCATTGTTTGATGATATATTAATTTATAAATCACATACCTTTTAATGACATTCTCTCTAGCCAACGGCTTGAATCTGAACTTGGAGCATCGACTGGTGATAGGTGGAATAATTCTGGACACATAATTGCAAATGAGACAAAAGCGTGTTGTACGAGTCTCTCTTTCCATAGTGCGACGCAATGCTGCTTGAGCCGCTGTAGTCATTGAATCTGCCTCATCAAGTATCACTAATTTGTATGGAGGGCAAGGTCTGCCACTGAAATAAATTATAGAACTTTGATTAAGGATTTTAAATAAATGTATTACTATTATATTATTATTGTTACAGTTTTTCTACAGAAATAAAATCGGCAATGTAAGAAATAAACATTTATTATCATATTAATATACAAGCAGATGCCAGGGTTTCACCCATTTAGTTTGTTCCCATGGGAACATGGGGATAAAATATAGTCTATGATCACCAATAATGTAACTTACTATTGGTAAAAGATAAGTTCAATAGATTCAGAGATTACAACTTTAAACTTTAATAAAATAAAAACAGGCTTCATTTTCAAATTTTGTACTTTATTTAATACATATTTTAACAACCTCAACTTTATCTCCTTTCAATGTTAGTACAGACGAGGAGATACTCAGGTATCTGTATCTATGTGGAAACTTTGTACCATGACATACAACACATATAAACGTTCTTTTTAATTACGACAAAAAGGCAAAAGTAAAAAAAAAAACGCCGAGCTCTTTCTACAATAATTGCTCATTGGTTCCATGGTTTGCGACATCTCCATAGATTGTTGAAAACACCATTAAAATCTGTTGCATAGCCAAAACATTTTGTAAAATGTACTTACTCAGGTCTGGTGCTGCTAACAGTCAATTGTGCGAACGATTTCACTTTGTCGCGGATGACTTGTATGCCTCTTTCGTCAGAGGCATTTAGCTCTAATACACGATCTCTTGTAATATCTCCGAAGAGTTGCCTAGCCGCTGCGAGAATGGCGCTCGTCTTGCCAGTCCCTGGTGGCCCATAAAACAACAAATGCGGGAGATCTCCTCCGGCCAAACATTCTCTGAGCACTTGAATAACCTCACCTTGGTCAACGATGTCATCTATTGTTTTTGGACGGCTAAAATGTAAATAAAGTGTAAAATGTTAAATACCACACAAAATACATTAAATTGTGATGGCAATTAAAAAATTATAAATGAGTCCAACTTACTATTTTTCTACCCAAGGCGCGGGAGGTTTTTTCTTGCTAGGTTTAACACCTGACGAGGATGGCTTATCAGCGCTGGATATTTTTCCAGTTTTCAAGAACGCTTGCATTTTATTAATTATTTAACTAAATAAGCAATACCAATATGAAAGTAAGGTATAATAACTTTTAACAAATTACAAAATAATTTTCCGGCGGCAAAATGAATGTGTTTTGACATTTGAATTTTGACGTCAACGTTATTACGTTTGAATGTAATATGACATTGACAAATGACAGTGACGGATTGTGGGATTGGTAGACCGCTTCCTATAGACAATGTTTTTGTTTTCAGGGTTACATTTTTAACCAACTATATAAAAAGAGATTGTTCTATGTTTGGCCGTCAAAATACGAACATTTCTCGTGTTATAAATTTTCGTGTATGGAGAATTTTGCGCCAAACAATAACATGTTTTTATTATCTATATTTCTATAAGCTTCGACCAACACCTTAAGAAGCTTTTGCTTAGCTGCTGGATCAAGGGTCGGATACAGAAGGCAGTGATACTTGGAGACAGCCCATAGTGTGAGGAGGTTCCTAACCTCCTGAGTAAGTATGTTCCTTGTTCTTAACTGTGGAAGTTGGAACCCTGACCGCCCGCGCCGGTTGATTGGGCACTCAAAATGTAACGCAGCGGGGGAGTTTTTTTCTTAAAAAATTTTAATCTTTGACATTATAGATGTTTGTATGTATGTATGATTTTAAAAGTGTTTTGTATTATATTTTGATTAACATTGTTAAAATTTTTTAAAAGGAATAAATGATGATGATGAATGAAATGATAGAGTAAAAATATGTTGAAATTTTTTTTTTGTTAATGTACAAAAGATATGTAGTCAAATCCATGAAAAAAGTTTTTTTGTCTATGGGCAAAAAAATGACATTGACAATGACAATTGGACTTGTTTTTTTTAGCGGGAAAGGGAAATAATTTTTGGTAAATATTTATATTATTTAATTTAGAATAGAATCACAATCTAAATGTGAATTAAATTAACTATATAAAATGGGCACGAGATCAAAAAAAAAGGCGTTAATTTCGGACACAAAAGATTCAATTATAAGGAAACGCGTAGAGAACTCTTGGATCCTGTTTATCAAAGGTTAATTAAGTTTTTATATGTTGTACCTATGATAATTATATACTATAGATAATTTTATATATAGGTTATGTTCCTACAAAATCACCGCAAAAGTGATCCGAAAATAATATCCGGCTTCAACACTGAGCGCACACATGCACAAGTTTGTGTTTAATTATATTTTGTTTAACGTTCGTTGTTGACCACAACTTACATTGAGTTGTGTATATTATTTATTGCCATATTTCCACTGTGATTATGTGGATAATACTAAAAAAATTTTATACCTGTCACTCATCATCATCATCATATAAGCCGATGGACGTCCACTGCAGGACATAGGCCTTTTGTAGGGACTCCCAACAACCTATTACTATTCATATTTAATTTTAATACTTTTAGTCTTAATGTTTACAGAATCATTGCTGGATAATGATAACTTTAGAATTGTCACACTGCCACATCCAGCGCATGGGAATCCAGCAAAATATGTTCTGGATAATCTTCATCATAAAATGTATGAGGTTGTTACCTTCAGTGAGCCATACAGATCCTGGTTCATTGATGATACAGTGAAGTCTGATGGCAGTGTTATGATGGTGACACCGTTTAATCCATTGTTTTTAGGTTTGTCTTCAATACTTTCATATATTCACCAAATATAGTTTATTTTCTTATGTACATAGATTTTCTAATGGAAGCAGGATTTATCTTGTATGCCAATTAGCAGGTTTATGTTTATGTAAGGGTTCATTTACTCAAGCAGCAACTGCAGTTGTCACTTACACTAAAATACCAAACTTATAAGTAGTAAATTAGTATCTGAAGTTCAGGGTTTTAGTGATAGAATTAGTGTGTTAGAAGATTTTGATAGACAAATTTTAATATTTATAACAGTCAGTTATTTCAACTTCCAATTAGGCTTAAAGTTGTTAACTAATATCTGTGAAATTAAAAACTGTTGTAATAATTACATGTTACCTATTAATTGTCTATTTTTTATAGTTTTACCAAGATTGAGAGAACAGTGTGCAAACAGAGCTATACCTCTGGAAGATTTATTATCAGAGAAGGGTTTTGACAAAATCTTGGATTTCATCCCAAATTTAGATGCTGTCGCAGATTTAAAGGTATTGGTAAAATATCGGACTCATCACTGAGGGGTCTGGTCCCTGCTCCGTTGGTCTATTGTCGTACCCACTCCTGATACAGTTAGTCCCAACTAGTTGGAGGGGAATGGGAATATTGATCATATTTAAAAAGATATGACAAAAATTCTTTTTTAAAAAAAAATAATACAAGTAAAAAAATTGTTAATATAATTCTGTAAAAATAATTTAAATTAATCCAACATGCACATTAGTTTTGATAAACAACACATAATTTTAGTTGTGCATTTGGTAGGTAATATCACTTGTAATTACTATAGTGTAATATTGTGGTAAAAAACTTTGTGAAGTGAATGAATGAGTAATTAAATGGTTTAACTTTCAGGGTCCACAAGATATAAAAGCATATAAATATAATGAAGAAAAGACATTAAATTGGTTGGAAAACAAAATACGTAAATTGGCTGTTGTGTTGAGAGAAAAAAATGTCCATGTAACATCTGGAGCGGTGTCAGCAACCTTTGTATCAAGCAATGTCAACAATGAAAATATTGACGATGGTATGAAAAATCAGTAAGGGTCCATTCCGGGCATGCACATCCAACTTTTCAGTTGTGTGCATTTTAAGAAATTAAATACCACGTGTCTCAAACAGTGAAGGAAAAACATCATGAGAGGAAACCTGCATTCCATGGAATTTTCTCAATTCTCTGCATGTGTGAAGTCTGCCAATCCACATTGAGCCAGCATGGCAAACTATTGGACTAACCCCTCTCATTCTTAGAGGAGTCTCGAGCTCAGCAGTGAGCCTAATATGGGTTGATAATGATGAATAAAAAAAAATCAGTATATATTTTTATATGGGGAATCCCCTATTTGTCAATCAAAGAGAGAAAAGTAAATAAATAGACACAGAAAAAAGAAATGGAATTTTCTTTTACAATTTATAAATCAAAAATGATTCATGATCATGATACACTTCACAAATCAAAGGACACTCCATCCATTTCCATCTGTCTACCCATTTATTTATCTGTAAATTGATGGTAAATTGAAAATAGTATTTTATTTATTGAGTGTTGCCAGCTTGCAACACCTTATTTTGCCAACACCAAATTTCACAGGAGCTGATCTTATCAAAGCTCACATGAGACTTCCTTTCTTTATTTTATTTACATTAGGTTTACTTTAGGTCTAGCGGTAGCTGAAGCAACACACATTAACAAAAAGATTGTTGATAATTTAGTAAGTTTTCAATTTATTTCAGAGTTTTACCTAAGATATGCTCATGGGATGATATCAGACTATATTGAACAAGATATTGCTGATCTTCTGGAAAAGAAATTTGATTTTAAGGCTGAGCAAATTGAATATGTTGGCAACAAAAGAAAATCTGATGCAGAAGCAGAAGCAGTGAATAAAAGAGTTAAACTAGATTTGACTTTAAATGAAGAATCTGAAAACATAAAACTCAATTTAAATAACACAACAACAGAAATTAAAAAGGAAAAGCCGTTGACAGCAAAAGAAAAAGCTAGACAAAAAGCAGCTAGTAAAACTAAAACTATTTCATCATTTTTTTGTAAAAAGTGATAAAAAATGTATTGATTAAATAATTTTA
The DNA here is from genome assembly GCF_947172395.1 of Bicyclus anynana. NCBI lineage: Eukaryota > Metazoa > Arthropoda > Insecta > Lepidoptera > Nymphalidae > Bicyclus > Bicyclus anynana. The sequence continues at coordinate 5,665,869 of NC_069086.1, forward strand.
TTTATAATCGGGATTTTGTTTTATTTTAAAATGCTAATTAATATTTCTGATTTCAATATAAATACCCAAGGATTTGTTTATACAACAAAAAAAGTATTAATCATTAGTATTTATCTTATTTGAAGTAATTTCATTATCATCATATCAGACCTTAGACCATCAAATTAATGGTTTAAGTATCAGACACTTGACGTCCACTTCAGGACATGGGCCTTTTGTATGGACTTTCTAGACATATAATTTCGTCTTAGTTTGCACTTATAAGGTATCAGTGGTGGAACGTTGTTTGTGTGAAATAGAAACAGACATCCCTTCCCGTAAAAATACGGCTATAGTATATAGCCTGCCTTCCTCAATAAATGGGCTATCTAACACCATTTTTCAAATCGGTCCCGGTCCAGTAATTCCTGAGATTAGCGCGTTCAAACAAACACACTCTTCAGCTTTTTATATATATGAGTAAAAATTAATGGTAATCATAAGCACAAATATAATATACCTAGAACAATTATTTCACAACACAAAAATGATTAACTTTCATATTATTATATTATACAATTTATTTCTAATATACATTTTTAATAAAGTGTAGATCAGATTATTACTTTTCGTTTTGAGTAGTGGCAACACTAAATAGTCGCCATCAAAATCAAAATTGTCTTCGCCATTGCTACGTCCAATTTTGTTCCTATTCCTTTCGGACATTGGACATTTCTTTGTATATTACCTTGTTCTTTATTATTTTTAAGTGATTTTCGGACACACCGGATACTGTGTAATAAAACTCATGTGATTAATATTGATATTGTTGTGAGTAAAGACTTTAAAAAGTGCTCAATACGCTAAAATCGCGGCCAATGTCAGCAGGCGTGTCAGATCAGGTATTTCGCGTTTATGCTCATTTGTGCATTATTTACGTGTGATTATACGGTTATTTGGCGTGAATCTTACGCAGTTGTGTTTCTTGTTTCATGTTCGTCGGGCGTATAGCGGATGAAAGGGCAAGGGAACCAAGGTAAGAGTTGTTATAGTGACGTTGCAGGTGTTTTGTGAGTAGGAAGGACCTCGCACCGGTCGGCACTCGGCGCTCGGTTCACGCGTCCGGTATCGTGATGCCGTCGCCTCGAGAGCGTCATCGGATATTCACTTTCTCATTTATTTATATACCTACTCACTAACAAACATACTCATCACTGTTTATCGCTTTTCAGAGAAACCACTTGTACTAGTAAATAAATCATGTTATTCATTACGTACTCAAACATACGTGTGCTGGTCGACATAGCATTCAAATGTCATCTGTTACATATTTATAATTTATTTTATAATTTCCTCAAGTAGCTTGCTATAGTTGTTTCTAGTCAGTGGTATTCTTAGATTGCATGTTGTAGTTTTATTAATAATTACATAACATTGTAATCAATCTATGAATCAATTTAATTTATATAATAGATTAATAATAATAATAAATGTCTACCTATATTAACAAACTTGAATTGTTAAATTTGATTCTAAAACCTGACTAAAGTACCCAAATAAAGTTTCTACATTTTAAATTTACTCATTATGAATGTATCATTTGTCCAAATGAATGTATCATTAGTCCAAAGTTAACTTTAGCTGATAGTGATCATTGTTCTAGTAATGCAATTTACAATCCTGTCTGTATTATAAATGTGAAAGTTTGTGTTGCTACTATGTGCAAAAGCTACTATAGAAATTTTGATGAAAATGTACAGTAACATAGCTTATAAATAAGTAAACTTTATTATAAAAATGTACATCTATTCAGCATTACATAATTCTTGAGTAAAAATTTTTATTATGCTACACAAGTTCCCATGTTATTATCTCCTTACATATCATCATCATCATCACTTTATATTCATCTTCAAAATCTTGCTTCTGTTGTAGATAATTTTGCCAATGTTATCTTTATCTGCTGTGCACCACTAGGTTTCAATAAGAAAAGATAACTTTGTTTATGTTTTCTATGGGTTTCCTGATCAAAGTCTCTGTTAGACTATTATAGACTAAATAGAAAATCTATACTACAGTCAAACTTGATGTCTACTGTTTACCAACAACAAATTAAAAATGAGGGGATAAATCACTAGTCATTTCACACCTAATAATAATTATAACTAACTTAATGAAATAAAATTAATGAAACTAAATTTGATTTATAAGCTTAGAACAATTAAATATGGTTAATGTTATATTTTATATAACATTTTATAAACAAATTTTAAATAAGTTATGAAAAGACATGCAATTTCTACCTTCATTTCTAACTTCTTTGTTGGTAAAAAGTACTGATCAAGAAAGGCTGTTTGTCAATGATTTCATTAAGTATTTTAAACCACTACAATTTAATGTATTATTTTAAAATTTATAATATGTATTATTTTAAAGTAACGCCTGCTTCTATTTAATGGCTTACAGTGACAAATGTACCAAAGGAGCAACAGTTAGAGAGTGGCGGGGACGAGTTGGCGGAGGTATCATGGCGTCACCAGCAGCAGCCGTCGTATGCACCACCCATTTCGTCAGCGGCCGACCCCTACAATGCGGCAGGTAGGTACATAACCCTTTTTTAAATCTAATACTTTTGTCTTTAGTATAGAAGCATGATTTTAACTTGTATCTCATCCAAGCTGCTTCCGTCTTAGACTGCATCGTCATTTAACATCAGGAATGTTACAGTCAAGGGCTTACTTTTCATTGTACGCACAATGAAAAGTATGCCCTTAGTGGCCAATTGCAGAAAAGGCCCAGAAGAAAAGAAAAGAAGAACTTTTCATTGAAAATATTTTGAAAGACTCCGAAGGTCATGAAATTATTAATTACACTTTCAATCAAGTCATCAATATTCTCTTTCAGTGCGCTTTCATTTGAGACATATTTGCAGACATTTGGTTTGTCTTCCCCACTTTCGCCGGAGTTTTAAATGGATCAACCCATTTTCATCCAGCATTTCTAAGAACACTCGCACATAAGTCACTTTCCATACAAAACAAACAAAATTGAAATCACTTCATCTGTTCAGGAGCTACGGTGCCATAGACAGACTGACAGACAGACCGGCAGACAGACACGTGAAACTTATAACACCCCTGTTTGAGTTGGAGGTTAATAAATAAGGTTCTAAAAACTTGGAACCATACTAGTGGCACAGCTTACTCTAAACTTGCACTTTATTCTGCTTAGTAGGTATAAAAGCATTACTTGAGTTAAGCGTTGCATGCGTCATCAACATGAGTCATGAGAAAAAGTCACTGTCAGCCTATTGGCTGATTAGAAATATTGCTCTCTCATTCATGATATTTTTTTAACTGGTTTTGGTTGACATTGGTCTTTCTTTTGTCTTAAGATACTTTGAGTGTCTATTGCAGGCCTAAGAGCTTTTAGAAATATTTGAACAGTGTGATTTCACACTAGGGGAAATCCCGTTATAATTGATGCATGATGACACCCACTACTTAAATTTGATTGCGTAGCCCAAGACCATAAGTATCTTCAAACGAATGTTTATAATACAGATGCCAAAGTGTCCTGTATACAAGTATACTCAAAGCTAGACCCCTGTATCATTTAGTTAGCTAGTTAGTGATTGATGCTTTTGGAGGCTCAATTAACTGATTGTTTTTTTTATAATTAGCCGATGAAAACTATGTTAAACTGTACATAAAATATTTGTCTTAAATCACTGTTATCTAATGATGGTTAAATTCAACCGACTTCATCGTAGGTGGTGCTAAGCCAGTAGAGTATAATTTAAATCTAAACCATTTCAGGTGCCAGGTAAAAATAATTTACTATTATTTAGCATGATTCGTAGTTTTAGTTTATGTTTTACAAAATGTGCTTGTGCCAAAAAATGTGCTTACAGAAATGCAGTGTGTTAGTAAAAGTAGTTTGTAGTAATTGTCTAAGATATTTTGTATTTGTACCTTACCGAAATACCAACGACCGTCCTTGAACTCTAGCCACTGAACTCGAATGCCATTGAGCCCAGACTTAAGCGCGCTCTACACTTACAACGGAGTGAATTCTCGCCGCGAAGGTTGTGTGTATTGCCGGATTCACATTAGGGCCGTGAAGCTCCGTGAACAGGCGTGAACGTGAATGTGGACGGTTTTCGCGGGGTTCACGCACGTTCACATCTGTTCCCAGATCAGAGTCTGTATTCTGTCCCGCGACAAAGGTTTCGCGCCTCCTTCGCGCGACGTTCACGCATTCACATCCACATTCACGGCTCATATAGTATAGTGGTATAGTGACACAGCAAACAAAGTTATTGCGGCAGCAGATTCTATGTCCATTCCGCGGCGGGCTTCAAACAATTGTGAGCATCCCGTGAATGTGCAGGGCATGGATTCTTGCCGAGAATTCACGGCACTAATGTGGAGCCGAAAATATGTGGATGCGATGTTTCGTGCCACAAAGAATATCGACACCGATCAGGGAACGTAATAATAACTGAAAATCTGCGCTGTGCACTATGCAACAGCATAAGGCTGAGTTTGCGGCTAGTGCCATGTTGCTAGGTTATTATTGTTATTATTTGTCGTTTCATGTTGGATGGTGCAGGTGACAGTTCGTTTCTCTTGAAAGTTTGCCGCGGTTCACGATATTAGTATTGTACGTATTATGAACTTCATACAGGCGACTGTCACTGTACCCATGCTATCTGAAAAACATTTTAGTCTTAGGCGAGTAGTACAGAAATAGTTTTCTTTAGTATTGTAGTGTTTAGTACAATTAAAATTGAATTCTGTATTATACGAAAGATCTGTAAGGCGCGAACGCTGTGAATGTAGAGCGCGCCTTATGCCTGCTCTTCATATTTGCCAGTACGTTGGCCAATATGTTGGCTATCATGTAGTGTGGGTGTTTCGTAATAGCCACAATATTGGCTAACGTGAAGGTCGTATTGGCCAGCCTATTTGTCGACATACTGGCCAACGTGAAGAGGTACATTAGGGCAGGCGCAAACAATCGAACATGTTTGACAAACTTGATTATGCAACGTTTGACAAACGCTTCAAAGAAAGCAGCAGACAATCAAATTATTTGACGAATATGTTTAGACGAAATGTTGTGACGAAAAGTTTGATCGTATACGGGGTTCCTTAGGGCTCGTCTATATGTTACATTATGTTAGCTATAGTTAGGGGGATAATTTGCAGCCCTAGTTTGTACGTAGACTAACGTCATTTATTGTTAACTAGATGATGCCCGTGACTTCGTCTGCGAGAACTTAGAATGTTTACTATTCCACTGGAGATTTTAATTTCTCTGGGATATAAAGTAGCCTGTTGTAAAAGTATACGTTAGTATTCTTGACTGTAATAATCTATTTGTGGCAAATTTCATTCAAATCCGTCCACTTGTTATTTTTTTTCGATTTTGAGTTTTTTTTTTTACCAATAGAAAGCTACATTATTTCTAAAAGTGATAGGCTATAACCAATATTCCCTCTGGAACGAGATCTCCGAGGGTAAAACCGCGGGGTGTCTTCTAGAAGGTCATTTGTAATTATAGTTTACGTGACTATAGTCTGGTAAGTTCGTTGTCAACACTACCATGATATGCGGGCGACGGGCGGAAAGACTGCGCGGGTGTGAAATCGTGCGTGCGGGGACGTGCATCAGTCGTGGGTTTTTCATTCATCGCTACACGCCCCCCGCCTTGCGCGACATCGGGAGTGTCACGAACGAAGTTGCCAAGCTATATAATCTATTTTTTATGTCTGTCTACTAGTATAATAAAATAATCTTTCAGACTTAATTTATACGCGTGTATATCTATGTATGTTATGTTATTTATGTAATGCGCGCAGAAAATACAATAGGAGTAAAAAAATTAGTACTAACTAATTACCGAGTCTAAATAAGTTTAAAGTTTTTATAAAAAAATACATATTTATAGAATGAATATAGACTAAAATTAAACACGAACTGCGGACATAGAACTATCGGCCATAACCTTGATATTTATATGTGTGAGCTTCGAATTCACTCATTCACTTGCTACTGAATGAAGATCAAGGCTGATGTGACTTGTAGGTCGTTGAACGAACGATGTCTAGGTTCAAGACAGTGGTATGCACTTCATAGATACAAAAAGCACTGCTTACCATTAATACTCAATACAAACCTATGTTGTACCACAGATTACATAGTTGGACAAGCAATTTTTAATTTTTTACTTACAGTGCATACTCTAGTTAAAAACCTTATGCACACCACTCAAGATCATATCATTATTAGGGACCTTACTACAGGATCAGGCCTCGCTACTTGTTAGGAGAGAGGATATAGAACCTTGACCCACCACGCTAATCCAAACCAGAGCTCGACCAGGACCTTGTGATTCGAAACCACACAGGCTAGCCAATAGACCAAAGATACATTTGATATGTGGATACATCTGTAGTGGTAGTTACAAATTAAATCATTAACCAGATTTTTTTTTACTAGTCGGCATAAACTGTGTTAGGAGTGGGTACGACAATAGTCCATCGGGGCGGGTATCGAGCCACCACCCCTCAGTGATGAGTCCGACCGCTTTACCGTTGAGCTATTGAGGCTATAGCATTGCAGCAGAATGGTGGGTCAAACTTCTCGATCAACTCTCCTATAAGTAAAGACCCTGTAGCGTGCTATTCGAACAGGATGATGATTATTGTGTACTAGCTATGCCCAACTATTTCAGCTGCGTAGATCTAGATCTCGCGAGAATGTCGGTACAAAAAGCCTATGTGCTATTCCAGACTATTTCTGTGTAATCTATCTCTGTGCCAGACTTCATCTAATTCTGTTCAGACTAGTCTTTTGGTTAGGAAATTTTCTAGTCTTTTGCAAAACAACCCTCCTAAGCGAATATTATTTAAACGGGTACATACCACGATAAAATAATGAGATTTTTAATGTCGGTATTTCGAACCAGTTAGATGGATCGTAGTCACGACGGGACTGAAGTTTGCGAGATGCGAAGTTGACAGCAGCTGTTAGGGGGCTTAAATAATATTCGTTACGAACAACAACGAAATAAGGTTAAAATCATCAACCCTACCCTACTTAAGGCGAGCGTTGACATCAATAGGTTGTAACAAATTAATTTCGCGTTATTATACCTAAATCCATTTCTCTTTTTGTTCCAGGTTATTATGGCACAACAGCTCTTCCTTATCAGGCATTCGGAGTTGGGGATGGAACATGGTCCACCAATGGAACAGACCCAATGACTTTTCTCGGAGGATACAATCCTCACGAATCTTATGGCATGGACGGTAGCTAGTATTTATTCCAGTTCCACCACATATTGATCAAACCATACATAACTCATCAATTTTGAAATGGACTTGCAATTAGGGTTATTATTTTACGGAAAGTAATAGTGATATTCAAATTTCAGGTGTATTCGGACCATCGAACACTCCATTCTCAACAGCTGCGTTCGGTCAGCCTTCAACATTTAATTATTTTCCCGGAAACGGTGACTACTCTACTTGGGGTCAATTAGGTCGTGCGAAACAGTACGATGATTACTATAGGAACGATGGGCTGTACGTGCCCGACGGAGTCAAGGCGGTGGAGACGGGCGTGCAGGCGCTGTCGCTCGGGGAGCACAACAAGGTGGACAAAGACCGAACGCCCGAGCTCAAGGACGTTTCGGGCGGATCGCAACCCAAAAAGATGACGTGGGCCTCCATAGCCAGTCAACCGGCTAAGCCCGCCCCGTCCTTGCAGACGGGAGGGCTCAAAAAGAAGGGACCAGGAATGCCACCGCCGCCGATAGTGCCTGGAAAGCATAACATGGACATCAGTACATGGGATGCAGGGAAAAGCGCCCCCGTGGTGACGGCGCCCCCGCCGCCCCCGCTGCAGCCCCCGCCCGTGCCGGCCCCGCTGCCGATGCCGCAGCAAGCGCCGGTGCCGCTGCCGGTGCCGGCTCCCGCGCCATTGCCGCGCGGCCCGCCGCCACCGCACCAGCCGCCGCCCTCGTGGACGCACGCGCCGCGACCGCCGCCGCCGCACCAGCCGCGCCCGCCTATGCCGGCGCCCCCGCCGCCCGTGCCGCCCGCCGCGCCCGCCCCGACGCCCGCCAACCCTGTACTAGAAGAGTTGCGTGTTAAAAACGAATATAATCCGAAGGAATTCGATCTTAGCGCCCCTCTCGCTCGTTTCTTCGTCATCAAGTCGTATTCCGAGGACGACATCCATCGCAGCATCAAATACGAAATCTGGTGCAGCACAGAACACGGCAACAAACGCCTCGACGCCGCGTTTCGCGACCGCGAGAGGGAGGGAGGCATGATCTACCTGTTTTTCTCAGTGAACGGCAGCGGCCACTTCTGCGGCATGGCGCGCATGATCAGTGCGGTCGATTACAATTCGAACTCGAGTGTGTGGTCGCAGGACAAGTGGAAGGGACAGTTTCGCGTTAGGTGGATATACGTTAAAGACGTTCCCAATGTTCAGCTGCGTCATATCAAACTAGAGAACAATGAGAACAAACCGGTGACGAACTCTCGCGACACTCAGGAGGTTCCGCACGTCAAGGGTCTCCAAGTGCTACGTATTATGCATAGTTACTGTCATTCCACCTCCATTTTTGACGACTTTATACATTACGAGAGACGCCAGGAGGAGGAGGACTCGCGCAAAGTCCCTCACCACAGCCCGCAGGACAACAGCCGCGAAGAACACGAAGGCGGTCGCGGCTATCGCAATTATCGAGACTATAGGGACCACCGCGACGGGCGGGACGGACGCGACGGGCGCGATCATCGCGACGGCCGCGACAACAGGGACCATCGGGACGCGCGGGAACCTCGCGACCATCGCGACTCCCGGGACCCGCGCGACCATAGAGACGATCGCGACGGGCGGGACAATCGGGACCATGGCGGCTATCGCGATAGGGACTCCGGCTACAGGCCCCACCACAAGGTTCGGTATCTTTTTTTCTAACATCTTCGTATTATTTTAATAGGGTAGTTGACTCATATTAAATTGAATATACCTAAACAATATTAATTTCATGTAGTACATGGAATAAGGGTTCGAAATAAATCGATATCAGTTAATAATAGTTAAGGATTTCTTTTAAAACTTAATTTAAATATCACGTATTTTTTCAAGTTTTGCAAACGTCAAAAACGCTGTCGTCCATTTTGTGTCGTCACCAACACACTTGATGTATTAAACGTCGAAATAATTGTTATCTAATATTTTTGTCAAACGCTCTATTTGTTTGGGATTTATTGTAGTGACGTCATGAAACAGTTGAAATATAGACTGTCATGGCCGACAGGCGTTTTGGCTCGTATTGTCAAAAACATATTTGAAAACTAATATTTTCATGTAATCACGTCTCGAAAAAATAAAAAAAAAATTTTAGTCTAGTAGAACGATGATGAACTTATTTAAGACCATTTAAAATGAAAAAAATGGGACCACCCTGGAAGGAAACCCTTCTAAACAAAAAAAGAATTTTTAAAATCGGTCCATAAATAAAGAAAATATCGCTGGACATACATAAAAAAAAACATACATACAGCCGAACGTAGAAGGCTATGCCACACATCGCAGGGTATTGTCCTGGATGTCATGGTGTACTGGAGATATTGTGGTGTGTGGCATAATTTCGAAATAAACGCATTTTTCTTTCTTTTCTTGAACCTCCTCCTTTTTGGAAGTCGGTTAAAAAAGTGTCAACTAGCCTTTATAGAACGTTGTTTGAATTAAATCCGTTCGGTTTCCAGGATCGTGACGGTTCGCGCGGCCGAGGACGTCCTCGTAACTGACCGTACTCGGCGAGTGAGGATGATGTGAGGACTGGCTTCTCCCCATAGACAACTAGCACTCGAGTGTATAATTGGTACCACATTGCGAGACGTGTATGTACTGGCATACACAAAACTGGAATGAGGAACCACAACGACGCGACTGGTCGATCGCGTCGCAACTTGAACTATTATTGTAAAAATAGATTATATTAATTGTTTTTGAACAGTGCTTTCGCTAAGAAAAAGAAACATTCAACAAATTTAAATTGTGCTAAATAATATTTTGTACTGGAAGAACGTTTAATTAAATAATGACTAGTGAACAGAACATTAATTAATTGTCATAAATTGTCATGTGTTGGTTCCATGTCACATGATGTGTGGAATTGTGGACTTTGTTTCAAATTTGTGGACTAAATCAATGGAATATAGTAATTTTTATAAATAGAAAATTCTGTGGTGAGAGGAGTTGCTCCTTTTGTTTAAGGACTGGTGAATCGAATGGGTATGACGGTTTTGATGACATCGCTGCAGTGCAATCGGTGTAGTGTTCAAACAGTACTTTATAGATCAGTGTGTTGCAAAAACTGTTTGTACTAATTATCTACGGACACTTGTATGACTTTTATAATACAAGCAAATGTAATCGTGAGATGTGCATGGACATTTTATATACAGTTTTATAATCATACAGGAATTCTCTCATTATATACATTTGTTTTAATTTCATATGTTAAGTGCTACACGATCTTATTTTAATCATTATATTTTTTATTTGTGACCCAACCTAACACAAATTGTATTGCATTCACAAAATCATTGTAAACACCAATTTTATTATCCCTTTGATTTTTTTAATTAGTGATTTGATTGTTCATGTTTTTTAAACGTTTGTACATAATATTATGTATTTTAATAAAGGAAAAGTTGAAATATTTTCTACTATTAAGAGCAACAATAGTGTAACAAAGAGAAATTGGTTGAAATATGTACATTTTTTGCCATTTATATTTTATCTATACATATTATTTGTATGTTTAAATTCCCACCTTAATTTTTAAAGTGCTTTTTGTCATTTGTTAAACTTTCACTTTGGCAATGTAATCATTTTTATTATTATTTGTGTAGAAAATTAATTCAAATGTGAAATTAATTGTATTCATAGCATTACATATAAAATTGATTTTAAATGCAATATTTGTATTTGTTGTTACAAAATAAGGAAATGCTTGAGATAATGTATTTTATTTTTATAATAAAATCGTAAACTGCAAAATGCCACTAAACTTTGAATAGCTGATGTTCATTTTCTGTATTGTGCAGTGTTTGTTTATTATAAAGAAATGTGAACTTGTATTGAGTTCAATATGGATACTGAATTAAACTGTCATAGACATTGTTAAGTATTATTTATTTTATATTCATTATGCCGATTTTCATAAGGCTAGGCCTACCTCCTTTAAAGATGGTATCTAGAGCATATACCCGCCACGCTGTTCCAATGTGGGATAGCCATAGAATTATTAGGTACTCCGTACCGACTCCAAATCTATGGGGTTAGCGGGCTTAAGGTCATTATTATAATCAGCCTATTGTAAAGGTCTAATATTACAGGGCAGGCCTCTGGCAAGTTCGTTGATAACACTCCCATGATATGCGGGCGACAGGGTGAAAGACTGCATCACTCGTGGGTTTTTCATTCGTCGCTACACGCGCGCAGCATCGGGAGTGTTACGAACGAAGTTTCCAAGCTATAGGCATCCTTATAGACCCGCTTCGCTGACATGTGGGTTGCGGGCTTAGAGTGATAATGTTTTGACTAATTAATTATAATTATCACGATTAGATGATAATGATGGCGACCGGGAAGTAGTGTTGTTACAGTACCTAAGTATCAACTACCAAACCTGGGCTGAAAATTTTTAGTATGAAAAAAGTATCTCATTCGAACCCAGGACTTTTTAATTCGAAACCCCACTGCCACAGTTAACCACTGGACCCACGAGGCACAATCGAACATTCACGCACCATAGGGAAAGAGTGAGTAATAGTAGGTACGTGATCCGGCATAAGGAAAAACCCTCATCTGTGATTTATTTGGGATAAGAATTATATGATGGAAAATATTTACATCGACACATAGCAAATAGGTTGGTTGCCTAATAAAAATAAGTAATAAATGATTCTTTTTTCTTTACATTTATTTAATCTACTTCCCTCTTGATTGTTTTACTAGAGGTAATTGATGATGATCCGTTGAATGAAATCAAAAATGTGCACCGTTTTGATTATTATTTATTATTGTTATCTATTATTACTTATTCTGAGCCCCTTTAAACGTCAAGGTATTACAACTTATTAATGTTAACTTCAACTTATTATTATTATTCATTGAAGTTTCATGATTGATTGAAATACTCAATTTAAAAATGAACTTTTATTTATAAATTTTAATTTCAATTTACTATTACAGAAATATCTCACATTTTTAAAACACCTAATTTTAAACAAAAAACAACTGCGGAGTGTATTCGTTTATAACTAAGCTGTAACTCTCAGATCAATTATTTTGTAATTGGTCAAAGCTGTCACTTATGAGTATCAATTTAATTAACTTGTTCTACATTAAATATACAAAACACTATAATATATTAATTAAAACTAAGAATTACACAGTATATTAAATTTAAATTTATAATAAATAAAATAATTATAATAAATACACACCATCTAATTGTTCACCCAGAGGCAAGGTACCCAATACACTAGCGCTATTACCCCTCTGGATAGCAAGGCTTAACCTTTGGGCCAAATAAGCTGTCACTTGACTTTATTATCAAAAATATTAGAAACCGAAATTAAAAAAAAAAATTTTGGCAGCTGAGAGTTGACAGCAGACAGTATTTTTTCTGTGGCACTTGACATTTGACACTTGACATTGACAGTGACAGCACTCAAACTTGCTTGAAATGTACGTAAAGATTGGTGCTGTATGTATTTTTTATGTAATTTACAGAATACCTTGATAAAAATCGCTTGGAAAACTCAGTGCTTTAATGTAACTTATCAGTGAATTCATTATGCATGCGACAATAAGGGAGTTCAGTGAAGAAGTGTTATATAAAATGTCGAAAGCAGGCTATGTTTATTCTTCAGTGCTCTGTCACTCGACGCACTCAACTCATGTAGGAACGGGCTGAATGCTCGCCGATGTCTCGCATTGTAGTACTAGCGTTGCCGGCGATACGACGCAGCTCGGTCGACACCAGCAAAACAATGTTATCGAACTCGTATCACTATCAGATAATCAAAAGACGATAATAATAACATGAGTTTGTGGCGGACTTATATTTCAACGTAAATAATGCGTACAAATCGCTATAGACCGATGTTGTGAGTGAGATTCGTTATGATATATTTACAAAAATGAGACATGCATCCGACCGAAATGCAAAAAAGTGTATCTGTGCAAGTAGATAGTGATTTTGCCCTTTTACTGCCCAGTGGTGCATACGAAATTAAAAAGATGGAGCCACGGTCCAAGCTTCGTAAAGTGATATTGTTCTGTTTACTACTTTCACTGTTTGGAATGGTGGCGTTTGGATATTTCTGTCCTGATCAGGTAACACACTATAAACATTTCTCTATAGTTATAATGTAGATGATTTTGCTAGAGCTTAGTGGTACTTAGTACCCTAATACAAATTTAGCTGTAACAAGAAAAACAAACCACCTATAAGTACCTATATATAAACCTTCCCTGGATTGAAGCAAAAACCCCATCTAAATTAGTTTAGTAGTTTTGAAAATATCAGACAAACATTCCTATTATGGGTACTAAACTGAAACTTTTTTTAGTTGAAGTGGTTAAAACTAAATGGTGCTGTTCTTTGAAATGCTTTATTTTTTGAAACAATTAAACTGTAAAAAACAAAATGTATTCTAAATTATATTTATCATAAAAATCCTTTAATAAGTATGATTTAATTTATGAATTTCATACAAATAAAAATAAATCATTGATATTATATAAATAAAAATAAATATGGTAGCTAAAATGTTAATATTATTAAATATTATGTTTTTTAAATTATTTTTATTACAGATAATAATGCTAGTTTTATTAACTGAAAAACACTGAAGCTTATGTTATAAATACAGTTTTGTTACATACATATATTATACGGAATTTTATCTCATGAACGCATGATAAGTTTCTTACCGACCTATTATCAGTAAATTCTGCTAAAACTGGTGGTATAGTCTCTATTATTATCAGTAGATTCTGTGTTTCATACTTCTAGTGCCACCTAATTATCAGTATTAGATTCTGTGTTTGGTACTTGTGGTGTACTGCCATCTTATAATAAATATTAGATTCTGTGTTTGGTACACATAGTGTAGTGCACCTAATTAGTAGATTCTGTGTTTGAAATTGGAAGTTTAGTGCCTCCTATGCCTATTATTTTATTAGTAGATTCTGTGTTTTATACGTGTAGTGTAGTGTAGTGCCGCCTAATCAGTAGATTCTGTGCTTGGAACTATTAATGTAAGTAGTTCAGTGTTCTACAACATTTTTGTCTCTAATGTACACCTATGAAATCAAGATAATTATTTTAAAGGTACCATATAAAAAAAAAAAACAAAAAAAATGGAAAATATTTATACTGATACAATATTCAAATCAATCTACTTACTTACTTAACATTATAAACTTTCCCAATTGTTTTTGTATATTTGGTAGGTGTATTAATAGGTGTAAAGTATTTTCACCTTCCTACTTATCTCCCTTATATTTAAGTAAAGTCAAAAACATATTGGGCTTTATAAGTGGTTATGCTTTAATTCTAAGCAGATTTTCTACTTTTATTTCCTGAGCCTTACTCGGTATACATTTGGTCTGAATATTGGCCAATGTGTGTAGATCAGCTAATACTACTTTACTGTTGGAACATCCAAACAAGCTAGGTCCAGCAGGCTTTTTCACCATAGTTGATGTATGCTATAGTGGGCGGTGGGGGAATGACTGTGCGGGTGTGAAATCATGCGTGCGGGAAAGTGAGGTGCATCAGTCGTGGGTTTTTCATTCATCGCTAAACGCCCCCCGGCCCGCGCGAACCATCAGGAGTGTTACGAACGAAGTTGCCAAGCTATAGTTGACATATACAAGGCACTAGGTACTACCTAGTAAGTAATTTTGCCAGTGTAGGTGTGACTATTCCTATGCTTTAAATAATCAGATTTCTGATAAGTTAACATAAATGTTGTACATATTTTAACTGAACTAGGCAAGCAAAAGAAATTAAAAGTAAACCTGAAAGTGAATTTAAATTTTTATTCATGCACAGTATTTAACAAGTCATATTTACGAGTAAATGCCTTTTTAACTGCGATGTGAAACTAGCTGTAGCCCGAAAGGTTTGGCTTATTTAGCAGTGCAACTCAGTTGCGTTGACACTAATTAAAGAGGGTGGCAACTGGCAGCCATGCAAGTCTCTTTCATTTGTTTTTGCGTATGTGCCTGCCAGCGAGCTGCAAAAAATCCCCTTGCGACCCTTTTAAGCTGCTTATGGTTCATTCCCACTAACGCGGCGACGAGTCTGTCAGACCTTTTTTTTTTTTTCTAGTTAGCCCTTGGCTACAATCCCACCTGATGGTAAGTGACGATGCAATCTAAGATGGGAGCGGGCTAATTCGCTTGGCGGTACGTCTTTGCCGGTAGGGTGGTAACTAGTCACGGTCTCCAGCCAGACCTGGACCTATTAAGAAAAGCTCAATCGGCCCAGCCGGGAATCGAACTTACGACTTCCGTCTAGTAAATCCACTGCGCATTCCACAGCGCCACGGAGGCCTTGAGTATCTTGCATAGACTTCTAAGTAAGCGCATCGCATCGTAGCCCGCGTTTACGAGATGATGATGATGATGATGATGATAATGATGATGATGATGATGATGATGATGATGATGATGATGATGATGATGATGATGATGATGATGATGATGATGATGATGATGATGATGATGATTACTGAGATAGTGATCAAGCTCATGCTTTATTCCATAAAAATACAAGATGATCTTTATATTATAAAGGAAGAATTTATTTGTTGGATTTGTCGGCTTGAACAGCAGAAGAACTCAAAAAAATATAAAAATATGAAAAAAAAATCATTTATTCTTAGTTAGTAGTCGTTATCTTAATTTTATCTATTGTGACTGCGATGATCGCGACTACGATGAATAACTTGCTACGAAAAAATTGCACATCCACAAATTTTCAGTTATGTGCATTTTAAAGAATTAAATGTCACCTCACCTGCACACCTGAGCATTGTGAGAAGTCTGCCAATCCGTGGACTATTAGCCTAACCCCTCTTATTCTGAAAGGAGACTCGTGCTCAAAATCGACCCGAATATGGGTTGTTAGTGATGAAACGCACTTGACTAGAAGGTGCCTATTCACACTTGATAAACAAATTAGAAATGAAGGTAGAAAACGCATGTCATTTCGATCAGTACACATCGATTAGAACTGTAGTATAGTAAAGTCCTATTCATGAAAGAAGTCCCGCGGCTAAAACCTGAACTAAAATTGACAGTGCCTTACACAAATTACAATAAGACCGCCATTACCAAATGACAATGCGCGTCATTAAGACATTAGTGCTGCGTCTGGGGGACTTCTTTCATGAAAAGGACTTTACGCTAGTTCCACAAGTTTTCGCTTTAGTGGGAACGCACCCTTAGCGTTCGCTTTAACGCGTCTACATTTGCAGTTGCGGGCTTTGACCGGTAATTTTTTAATGAGATTCATAATATACACGCGTTGGATTGCTTTTACCTTCTTTTATTTTAAATACGTTGAGTTCTTACACTGTGGCCCTGCCTAGGTTTTTTTTTATAATTATTGTAATACTTGATAAAATACCGAATATGTAAACGAATACTATAATTGCACAGAATTGCTACGGTATTCAAAATTGGGGAATATAATTTTATAACGAAAATAATAATAGTAGGCTTAAGTATAGTGTACGGAGTGTTGACGATCATCTATATTACTTACTAGCTGACGTCGCGCGGTATTACCCGCGTGGTTCCCGTTCCCGTAGGAATACAGGGATAGTATATAGCCTATAGCCTTCCTCGATAAATGGGCAATCTAACACAGAAAGAATTTTTCAAATCGGACCAGTAGTTCCTGAGATTAGCGCGTTCAATCAATCAAACAAACAAACAAACTTTTCAGCTTTATTATATTAGTATAGATTGTTTGTTGATAAACATTGCACTTCGAGTTTGGCATTAGTTATCTTAACCCATATTCGGCTCACTGTTGAGCACTAGTCTCCTCTCAGCATCATCAAAATCGGAGCTGTTTCTGAAAACTTCCATCATGCATGTTTTATGTATTCTTTGACTCCACTATTGGCAACTTCGTTCGTAACACTTCCAATGGAGTAGGATGGGCCGGGGGGCATGTTGTGATGAATGAAAAACCTACGACTGATGTACGTCACTTCTTCGCACGCACGATTTTACATCCGCGAAGTCTTTCCCCCTGTCGCCCGCATATGATGGGAGTGTTATCAACGAACTTGCCAGACTATACACAGTCTCAGTCCATATCATAAACGCGTCTAGACGATTAAATCCATTCACTAACAGCATAAAGAACTTGTAAGCGACATCAATACAATAACCAAGTGTGTAAACACTTTGCAAACATTCTCAAAGTGAATGCGAATTCAATATGTATTGCGAGTGCATCTCGAAGAGACGATTTTAAAGTATTTAAGTATGTGTGGTTTTCAAAGTGTGGCCGCGATGAGTGGGGACATCATGGCAAAGAAAATAATAATAAAAACTTTAAATAGTTTAAAAACTAAAAAATACGTTTTTAGCACGCACTAAAAATTACAAATATTGGAATATAGGATAAGTCAAGTGACTATTTTTTTAGTATTCCTGACAGCAAACTCTTTCATTTGATATCCATATCAGGGGGGTGGATTTCAAACAGCCAGTCCGCCATCTTAGCTACCATATTGGATTTGTAATGACGTTTCTTAGATAGTCATATTGTATTGTCATCAGAACTCAGAGCGTGTGCAAAATTTCTTCCCAATAGAAGACCGGGAAATGGGTCAAATTAAGAATCCAAGATTTGTTTATCTTACATAGTTACAAGTGATTGGGGAGGCAGCCATATTGGATTTGTAATGACGTTTCTTAGCTAGTCATGTCATCAGAACTCAGAGCGTGTGCAAAATTTCATCCTAATCGAAGACCGGGAAGTGGGTCAAATTAAGAGTCCAAGATTTGTTTATCTTACATAGTTACAAGTGATTGAGGAAGCCGCCATATTGGATTTGTAATGACGTTTCTTAGCTAGTCATGTACTGTCAACAGAACTCAGAGCGTGTGCAAAATTTCATCCTAATCGAAGACCGGGAAGTGGGTCAAATTAAGATTCCAAGATTTGTTTTTCTTACATAGTTAGAAGTGATTGGGGAGGCAGCCATATTGGATTTGTAATGACGTTTCTTAACTAGTCATGTATTGTCAACAGAACTCAGAGCGTGTGCAAAATTTCATCCTAATCGAAGACCGGGAAGTGGGTCAAATTAAGATTTTCTTACATACATAGTTACAAGTGAAGCGTGTAAGAATTATATAGCGTGTAAAAATACGCTTTATACATGGACGATTGAGGGTCTGCACTTTTGAAACCTACTAAATATCTCTATAACTGGTTACCGTACTTACTTATGGTAGAATAGAACATTCAACCTACACAAAATGAAATGTATCTGTCTATTAGTCTCACTCTCAGTCCAATATCATAAACGCGTCTAGACGATTAAATCCATTCACCAACAGCATAAAGAACTTGTAAGCGACATCAATACACTAACCAAGTGTGTAAACACTTTGCAAACATTCTCAAAGTGAATGCGAGAGTTCAATATGTATCGCGAGTGCATCTCGACGAGACGATTTAAAAATTCACATATGAATGCAATCGTTTACGTTGCGATCATATTAAATTCTCCATGCGGGATTTTCTACTAACTCCGACGGTCTCTGAATATTCGCTTGTATATTATTCGTTTTGTGCTAGCCGTTCTCGGCGTGCATGATACTCGTTAGTAATTTTAAGTTTTCTTTACTTATAACCATTATAATAACGTGCTGCTGACGATTTAAAAGTGCTCTTGAATTAAGCCTATTCGATATAAATGAATTTTGGTTTCCAAGTTTTGTCGTTTTTTTTTTCTTTCTTCTAAATACAATTGTTCGTTAGTGTTGGTAAAACTTAAAAACTGCTGGACGTAAACCCAAACACACCCAAAAGTATTAAAGGTATCAGCTAGTATTTAGATGTGTTTAAAAAGCAAATCTAAAACAAAATTTCATCTAAATTATTAGTTCTCGTCTTTATATAAATTAAAAAACTATACAATGACGAAAAAAAATTTAGTCTGTTGTTTTGTATTGATAGAATTGATAAAGTCAATACAAAATCATGTGTAAATGAAAATCATGTTTATAAACATAAAGCACCCAACAATAAACTCACCTTTTTCCGGTCAATTTTAAATCATTATTGTATCTTCTAAATATAGCCAGCAGCTTCTTTTTTAAGAAATTCCAAACTAATACAAAGTTAAAAAATTCGGACGCATTATCACCAAATGTAATACACAAAAAATAATCAGTCCTAAGTGAGAAAATCGATCGTATCGATTAATCAATAAAAAATATCATTTTAAAAGCTTTGTTGCCCCTTTCAATGGGAATAGGATTATCCGTATACGGGCACCAGCCGTGCGAGTTCCATATACGATTGTCTCGAACATGGCACTGACCATTAGCGCAGACCATCGCGCCTGTACCAACACTGGAAAAATTAAACGACGAACTTACTTTATTCAACAATGCCTATTTACAGACATTTGAAAGGAGAATGGACGTGGTGCTAATACATTGTTGACTTAAAATGTTAAGCTAAGAGGGTTTTAATGCCTCTTTTGTTTATTTATCTATAGCCGACGCCGCGGTTCCAATCGCATAGTTCCCGTTCTGGTGAGAATAATATAAAATATTAAAAAAAAATCAGCAGACTTAAATAAAAATCACAAAAATAACTAAAAATCGAAAAATATTATTATTATTTTTAGAATATTTTCTTTGGTATATGCAGCACAATGCTGAGCTGGATCCTTTTTCAAGGTTGTGCCAAATATGACATAGTGGTGTTCTGATGCTAGGACTACTTTTGGTTTTTGACTTGCCTAAGTGGTTTGAGTATCAGGCACTACAATATTGTTAAGGGATAAGTGTAGCACAATTTATGAAATAAGTAAATGTTTTTTTTTTTCTTTATGTTGAAACTTAATTTTTTTTTCTTAAATGCCTACGCAATCAAATATTACCGTATCAACATTGTATTTTACAGAGCGTCGCTTCTACCTATCTTGGTCAAAATGATAAATCACATTTGTACCAAATAAGGATAGTAGTTCAGATAAAGAAACGATCATAAATTGTATTTTATCTTCCTTCATATCGATATTATTCCGCTCACTTTAGTTCTATCAAGTTGAAGTAATTAATCAAAGAAGTTCAATAACTATTTCAGCACAGAGTTCCCGCTCTCAACCGCAAACCAGTCACTTGACCCGAGTTGGTAACTCGAATTACCACTTCCAAGTTCCCTTTTTGGTCACACGCTTGATATTCAGTCGAGGCAAAGAATTAAATTGCAATTTTAAGCTTTAAAGTACCATCTTTTTGGTTCGAGAGTTGGTCGACATTTTTGGATAGTTAATTGAGGCAAGCTGAAATCTTGTCGTGTACCTCTTCTATGACTGATTAACTGACTGGGACACCCCAGCCTAAAAATGAGCCTAAATCAACCCCTAAATCTCCAAAGTTTAATTTTTTATTGCAAAAAATGTCCTTAAGACCATCTGAAATTTTATCTTACCTTTGAATAAATAAACCAAAGTATTTAGTCGGTTCTAGATAGATT
The DNA here is from genome assembly GCF_947172395.1 of Bicyclus anynana. NCBI lineage: Eukaryota > Metazoa > Arthropoda > Insecta > Lepidoptera > Nymphalidae > Bicyclus > Bicyclus anynana. Next base: position 5,686,707 of record NC_069086.1, read on the forward strand.
CTTGCAAAAAAAAAAGCACCGACTAGGATATTTATTTTTACCTCTTTAAATATTCATTTTAATTTATTATGAAATACGGTTATAACTCACGTGATGTATGCCAATAATAAATGAATACAATGATGAATACCACTCACGATAGATTTTTAAAATATTCAATTTAAATGTACCTACACAAAGATTTCAGTTTGCCTCAAAGATATTTATTGCAAATATCGGTTGATTTAGCTCACTGCTCCCTACCCAGGTCTCCAATTATGTGTTAGGGTAGTATAAATGAAACACATGATATTTTGCATATCTCAAACACCTACCTGTAAATGTCCACTAGTTCTTCAGCTATTTGGTGCGTATGACTTGATTACTTTGCTTCGTCCGTGAGCTCGAATTCCGGATTGCGCAGTGCATTATAATAGGCAGGATACCACCTGGTCTGTATTCCACCCACAGAATATTGCTCCAACCAACACCTATCTAATTTAAAGGCCAAAGATTAGCTGCACATTATTGATACCACGGCAATTTAGAAACCATCTCACTATTCTTGGGTGGTAAGTCTTTAAATGTCATTGATTAGATAAAAATAAACTCCGTAAGGAGCTGACCTTTCCGCTTGAATAACTTTGTCGTTCATTTAATCTCTTTCGGTGATAAATGTAGCTTGATATTATTTTATTGGAACGTTTTGGATTTACTTACTTAAGAATAAATTTCACAGTTTTAAAAGGCATTTACTTAGCGCTTTCCATTTCGCTCTACTAAGGTTTCATGTTCAAAAATAGTATTAAACTCTGGTCTAGTTTAATCAGTAGGTACCTTGTTTCATATTCCAAATGTATGTATTATATAACAATAAATTCCTTCTTCCCTTTAATCAAGGCTTTGAGACTCTTGGCTAGTTTGTGTTTTCTCTTCGGAATAATTTTCCTGAAACTCTAGAGAATTTGCCTTAAATTTTATTTCGTAGTTTCTATGGACACTTTCTGATTTTATCTTTTTCTTATTCTTATTCCTTTGTCACCAAATCAAATCTAATTGATTTTAAGATTCATGAGAAGATTAGACCCATACATAGGTGCTATCAAAATTACAAAATTAAGCTTGTATTTAAATTTTTCGTTTGCCCTAAATTAATTTTACAAAATAATCTAGTGCTTACATTTTGAAGAAAAACTTCTTTACGCACGCCTGACTTGGGAAGAAAGGTAATGAGTGAGTTACGAAAAGTCTCAAATCGGTTGAGGCGAACAGACGTTCGACGGAGTGCTAAAGCTTTGCTTCAGTTTAAACCACACTACTTTTTTTTAATTCAATAAACTTTGAACCTTCACGTGAGGTGTTAAAACTAATCGTGTGTAATACACAAGCTCTGGTCGCCGCCAGTGTTTCAATAAAGGTCCCCTGAATGGGCGCCACACACGCAAACGTTACATTTGTTTTGTACATTGAGGTTGTTAATCTTGTTACATTGTGTTACACTGGATTAAGTGCTTTTATTATCTTATGATCTAGGTTTATTTAATTGTGTTTTGATTTAGAAATAGTATAAAGTTTTATATTTGAATCACATTTATTGAAATATTTTAGAAATTTGCTCTCTTTGTCAAAAAATGTAATTTGCTTTGAATATTATTGAAATTGTTTATAAGGGACAATGGATTTGAAAAATGTGGCTAACATATTAAAGGTTAATTTTATCCATAGATCATTGATAAACCGCTTTAAAAGCCTCGTATATGATTTTACGATTACGACCTAGGATTTTACGATTATAAAGCAAGGCATTTATTTCCAAGTGTGCCAGAAAGTCAGCTTCGTTTGCTTTTAGGCATTTAAGCATTGCATTACTTAAACGCTTTCAAAGAGTTCCAATTTGTCTGATTGTAGCGAATCTGCCATCGGTTCCGAAGGCAATTTTTTTTTGTTTTTTGTAAATACCTATGTATTTTTTTTAACATTTTCGTTTACAGCTCCTCTCCTTTGATATCCATTTCGCCACCGAGCTACGTCTGTTCGGCGGCTTTGTTCGCTAACTGTGAGAGTTTGTCATAATGTCCGTTGGAAACTTTTGCCACATTTGCTTTCATGTAGTCGCCACAAACGCGACAATTCAGGGCGAGCCGCGGTTTCGTTGAATATACATTTCATAATTTTCATGTTGCCGGTTATTACACTCCAATGTAATTGGAGAAGTTTGTGAGCTTATTATTTTTTGGACCGTGATATACCATATTTAAGGAATCCGGCGATAGCCAGATATACTTAGGTACCTTATTTAAGGAAGGTTGAAAGCCTTTAATTTAAACTTTCCTTTTTTTTATTTCATGTTATATGTAGGTAAATTGTTGTACGCTAGAAATGGCCGGACAATATGTTAATCTGTGTTCTCAAATAAATAAATAAAATAAATAAACTACGGTAGTCAGTTATGGGGTATAGACTGTGGTGGATTGGAAGGTAACAGGTTTCAAGGGTCCAGATCCTCAATCGTCGCAACCATAAAGCGATATTTAAGGTTCTTTAGCAACATCGTTCCACGTAGCTAATGGTCTCGCGTCTGGAGATCGGGTATTCCAGAGAAAATCTCATAAAATTACGTTTTATAAGTACTTGGAAAATTCTGGACCGTTGCAACTTACACAAGCCTATAGTAATTACGCTAATTCGTAAACTTGGATTATGCAATTCGATTCCATCTGTAATGGTCAGTGGCAAAGATTTTATAATATATGTATTATATATGTATGTCACTAGCGCCTTAAAACTGAGGCGAACAAAAGCGGCTACTTGTCTTAATTTAATTGAGTCGCATAGTAAACAACGAAATTTATTTAAATAAATAATACCTAACTATTGTATACAATGTCGAGTTATGTGTTCAGGAACTGTAAAAATTATACAGATATAATTGTTAATATCCTTAATGGAATTAAATACAAAATTGTGCATATGTGCGCTCATATGTAGTCTAACTAATAACTAGTTACTAATAACTAGTAAATAGTAACTAGTCCTGGTTTCGAGTCTTGGACCATTTTCTCACCTTATATTTTGGACATCATGCATTACTGATGAGTGGGTTTCTTGGGTGTTTACTCAGTTATTATCTTCAACGATTCACAGAATTCATAGTTGTTAGTCACCGGTCGGCGCCGGGTCATATTTCTCCACACAATATTGGCATTAAGGCGGCCGTCGATGCATCAATGGTGGTAATCTGATACAGAAGCCCGCATGATAGATGCGCTGATTATTCTTGCTCGGGGAAAGCTGTTTCTTGTACGCGATTGTAATATATTGAATACAGATATGCATTAGGCAGGATGTTAATGTATTTTTACCCGACTGCTGAAAGAGACTATTTTTTTTTGTATATGTGGGTAAATATTCAGCGTGGTGGACTATTGGCCTAACTCCTCTCTCATTCTGAGAGGAGACTCGAGCTCAGCAGTAAGCCGAATATGGGTTGATAATGATGATTTTTTGGCACGCTCGAAAGTTTAAACGGAAGAGACTGAGACAGAAAAATGAGTTACACAGGAAATATCGATGTCCAATATCGTCTTGTCGATTTTAAAAACATTTTTTTATGTTATCATCATCATATCAGCCGATGGACGTCCACTGCGGGACTTTATATTATTTGAATTAATACGTTAAGGTTATAAGTACGCATAAGTCAATGATGTGTCTAAGAAAGCAATAAAAAATTGTGAAAATATGTACTAGTATAGCTCAAACAATGCCGTCTCTAAAAACCATAGTTATTATTAATTATATTAATTAATGTTACTCGCAAGTAAGAATATTTCTTATTCTCAAATAAAATTTATTTATTTTTGGCACGTCACTACAGAATCCTACAACAATAAAGGGCGAGAATAAATTTGTAACAAAAAACAATTTCGTTTATTAAAGTTATTTCCATAATTTACGAGGAAGGACTCCATTTCTGGTGTCTTAGATAAAGCTCTCGCCCTTCGTCGATGGGGGACAGTAAGACAGACAATACTTTTTTTAACTCTTTAAAGATAATAAAAAAAGTAAAATTTAGTAAATTTTATTCATTAATGTTTGTTTATTTTTGGCATGTCACAACAGAATCCCACAACAATAAAGGGAGAGAATAAATTATAACAAAAAGCAATTCCGTTTAGGAGAGTTATTTCCATAATTTACGAGGAAGGACTCTATTTCTGGTGCAGATGTCTTAGATAAAGCTCTCGTCCGTCGGTCGATGGGACAGTAATAGGCTATTGTCGTGATAGGACCAAAATAAACGGCGTCGGGAATTGTTCTCACCGCATGTCGGGCATTTAGGTGAAAACCGGAACATAGAGCAAGTTAAATGTGACAATGGATGATGTGACGTCTTAACTTGAAACGTAGAGCGATTTAAAAGCATACTTACTACTAGAATTCCAAATTTTGTGTTTAAAATCATCCAAGACATGCTCTTTGAGGTACACTTTTCAAGACAATAGACAAGGGGTTTTGTATTTTTTTTTTATTTTATACGTATTAATGTTAGACTAAAATAAAAGTTCAGCAAATGGGCTTAGTGCTAGTTAGATGTGAAAATGGATGATGTTTCGTAGTGTGACGTCTAACTTAGAATAGCGATTTAAAACCATAATATGATTACGACTAAAATTCCAAATTTTGTGTTTGAATATGGTGGTAATATTCAAGACATGCTTTTTGGGGTACACTTTTCAAGACGATAGACAAAGGGTTTTTTTTAATTTTTAATTTTAAACGTATTAATGCTAGTAGCCTTCGCTTTTACAAAAGTACATATAAATTGTACGAGTTGTACGAAGAAAATAATAAAATGCGAGCTTATTTAGAATAAGTGTAAAGTTAGCCTAATTATGCTGATGATGTTGACGATAAAGATGGCTTTGTGGCTTTTTTTCAATTTTTTACAAGTTAGCCCTTGACTACAATCTCACTTGATGGTAAGTGATGTGCAATCTAAGATGGAAGCAGGCTAACTTATTAGGGGTAGGATGAAAATCCATACCCCTTTCACACGACATCGTACCGGAACGCTAAATCGCTTGACGGTAAAAATGCCTATAAATGAAGGTTTGAGAGGGTTAACTTAAAAAAGTAATAATATAAGTACCTATTTTTATAAGAGAAGGTCTATTTCTGGAACAGAATTAAAGATCTCGTAGACACCGCTCGTGTAGATGGGACAGTAATGGCCTATTGTAGTGATAGGTCCAACATAAATGGCTTCGAGAATTGCGCACCTCCTTCCTACTATTTGATATGTTATTTGAGGATAGAGGGTTTGGGAAATTATTTTAGTTGTTCAAAAAACTTTTGGTTAAATTAGTTTAACATTACAGATGATTTAAATTTTGTTTGAATAACAGTATCTAAATTGTTAAATAAACAAAAAAATAAAACATATTCAATTCAGTTAAACCAAATATATCCATGAGTGCGATTTTATAATATACATTTTTAGTATGTTTGTTGCATTTTAGGCTTTTCTTTTCTCTTTATACATTCACATACTTTAAGACAAAATGGCGTGAAAGGGTGATGTCTGAAAACACACATATTATGTTTTAGAACTACTTGTCGTTCAGTTAATTATTCTATTGGAAAGGTTTCTTTAAGTGATGAATGATAAAAGTGATAACAATTGATATATCGCTTGTTCAAGCTAAGTGATCTTCGCTAGTACTATTGATACTCTTGATAAAAGAAGTGGCGTTCATAGGTTTAATGAACAGAGTAACCAATCGTTAAATGTAATATTTTATATTACAATTATAGCCGTGATAGCTCAATGGATATGACCTCTGCCTCTGATTTGGAGGTTGCAGGTTCGAATCTCGTTCGAGGCATGCGCCTCCAACTTTTCACTTATGTGCAGTTACCCAAACGGTGAAGGAAAGTACATCGTAACCTGCACACCTGATAATTTTCTTAATTCTCTGCGCGTGTGAAGTCTGCCAATCTGCATTGGGCCAGCATGGTTATTTGACCTAACTCATTCTAAGAGGAGACTCTAGCTCAGCAGTGAGCCTAATACAGGTTGATAATAATGATAGCAGATATACGATCCTTAATAAATACTGGAAGTCTTCAGACATATCGCTAATGGGGAAGGTAGGCTGAAATTTATTGACTGAATTCAAAGTCAAATGTCAAAGGACACCACTTATGTAAAAGTGAACCGGCATTCCTGCCTAAATACCAATAACATACCAATAACAATTAATAATGAGGTCAAAATTACTGTGTGTTCCTAATTACTGTGGGAAAAGTTATGGCTCAAAAAAGAACAACAATATTTTTCTTCTAAAACGTCTTAAAATGATTTAACAAGATTTACGTTATAACTCGGCTACTGGCAAAAATATTAACCAATATAAAAAATGTTATTACACTATATTTTTAAAAAATATATCCAAAATGTTAGTTACATTCGTTCTCCTTTTGAACTAATATTAGAAAGAAGTAAAATTTGGGTATTTGTTTGTTTGTTACGACTATTAGACCGATTTTTAAAATTGTTTCACACCCATTTAAGACATTATTAGCGAGCAACAAGTTATGTTTTACCCCCGTCTTCCCACGGTAATGAAACCTTAGTTTGTAACTAGTCATCAATAAAGTGTTATTAAGTAATTTTTACATCGTGAGTGTTATTCATATTAATTGATTATGAAACATGGCTAAAACTCACGTGATATTACGTCGGAGTATGCCCGACTAGTTTCGAACCCATACGGGGCCCTTAGTCATGAGCTGGTTCTTGCATCGCGGCACGATCCAAACTGTACTCCGACGTAATATCACGTGAGTTTTAGCCGTGTTTCATAATCAATTATTACATTATGTCTTTAGTAGATATAACTACTGCAAAAATATCTCTCAAATATACTAAAATGAACGTACCCCCGAGTCGTATAAGAAACGTGACTCAGCAAGAGTGTCTCCGGGGCGACATTTTCCAATTAACAATTACTGGACAAAAACGAATCCAATTCACGGAGAGCGGCCAACCTCTCGAATTACACCCTGTGGGCTGCGCTGCTATTCGAACCTTTATTTCATTAGATAAGAACAATGTATTACGAAGAAATTATCAACTTTATCTGTATAAGTATTTGATAGCCTCAGAAACAATATTGTGCGCGAGCAAACTAACATTTCTCACACGGTCAAGTGTTTTTTTTTTATATTTTTCTGATGGTCATTGGGCCCAGGAACAAAATATTTGTTCATGAACATACTGCTCAAACTTTGTATGTACTATTCATGGCAAGTCGGACAAAATTATAAGCGTAAGGAACCACGGTGGCAAGGCGTTTTCCTTCCAAGTCATCTTCCAGACTATTGCGTTCGATAACAAATATGCGCCCGTAAAATTGACCGACAAGTTTATTATGTGGTTAAGAAGTAGTTCATACGTCTTGTTGCAGTTTAAAAGAAATAACATTAGTTCTTTTAAATGTTCTTTTACTTTTCCTATAAATGGAACCAACATTTATTGCCCAAGGTACCTATTCAAATGTGAAATGACACATCATATTATTTCTCATTTTCTAGAGGCTTATTAAGTGATGTTTGGTGAGACGTGAGAGAATTTGTAAGTGGGCATAGTAAATTTGACATTAACTATAGCGACCTTCTAAGAGCCTACTTAAAAGCTGTTAATTCTTATTACGGAAGGAGAAAAGGACTTATTGACCTGTTTGCCAAGTCCTTATGACGTATATTGAGAGAACTCAGTTTCTACAGGAGTGTGACCTTAAACTGCTAATTATTAAAGTTACAGTTATTAAGTATTTTACTTCAAAGACACCGTTAAAATCAAACTTTATGAATCTAAGGCTGCCACGAAGCCAAAGCACTGGTGACAGGAGACACTATTCCTCATGATATCTCGTAAAATAAAAAAAAAAAACGTTTTATATTTGGACCATTGCTGTACATAGGCCTTTCCGAGAGCGCACCACCACACACGATCCTCTGCATTCCGCATCCAGCCACTTACCACTACCTTCTTGGCCCCAGCGGCCATCTGTTCTGCGATATTATGGCCTGCCCACTGCCACTTCAGTTTGCCAATCCTTTAGGCTACATCGATTAATTTCGTTCTCCTACAGATTTCCTCGTTCCAGATTTGTCCTTCAGAGAGACTGACGATTTGAAGACCTGGGCTTGTAGCCATGTGGCACGTCGTCTTTCTACAAACGCTAACGAAATTAATAAAGAGATTCGACGTGCTGCCTTCCAAAGCCACTTTATTAATGATGGAAGCATATGCTGACGAATGGTCTTCATAAAATGAGCTGTGTCTGGCTTTCTTAGGCTCTCGTTTTAATACAGCAAACACGAACGCAAGCAGTGGCGTGCACAGGGTGTTTAACTTAGGCACTATAAGTACAATTTGAGTACAAAATGGAAAACACATTCTCCAAAGCAGGTTCTTAATGACTCCTCAGGGTTGGCAGTGCATTTTTGCACATTGCAAGCTAATTCCTGGCAACCCCATATGTCAGCAACTGCGAATAGAGAAGACGTATAAAATGCCAGTACATCGAACCGTGAAGCTTTAATTATACTTTTGTTAATTGAAGCTTAGTTTGAAGAATAAATTGAATTTAAACGAAAAAACACCACCCACATACTAAATACAGCTTGACAATACAACATGGTGGCTTTAACGTTGGAACTAATCAAAGAAACCATCCAATTAGCGTCCGGTGAGTAGAATACAAATTCAAGAAGCACGGCGAACCTTGGCCGAAATACTCGCAATACTTGTAGGAGTTTGTGATTGCGACAGTAGATTAATGGATGAAGGGTCTGGCACTTCATTAAAGCGAACAAACAAGAGGGGGGGTGCGGATAGGCTCTTTATCTCGTCACCCTCTTCAACTTCCGCGCCTCGCTACCTTCGCTACCTTTAACTTGAGCACTACGTCATTTTCTTGGCTTTTGAACTGTGTGGGTTGTAAGTACATACCTTCTTTTAAATTTCTGATTTCTTGATTGCTTTTATTGAAGACCTCCGTGGCGCAATGGTATGCGCGGTAGATTTACAAGACGGAGGTTCTGGGTTCACTCCGCGGCTGGGCCGATTGAGGTTTTCTTAATTGGTCCAGGTCTGGCTGATGGGAGGCTTCGTCCATGGCTAGTTACCGCCCTACCGAAAAAGACGTACCGCCAAGCTATTTAGCGTTCCGGTATCGTTCGTGTAGAAACCGAAAGGGGGTGTGGATTTTCATCCTCCTCCTCACAAGTTAGCCTGCTTCCATCTTAGATTGCATCATCACTTATCAGGTGAGATTGTACCTAATCAAGGGCTAACTTGTAAAGAATAAATAAATACAAAAATCTATTTCTTTTCTAGATTTCTTGATCTAATCTATTTCTTGATTAATTACTTTTCTCGTAATATACCTTTTGTTTAATAAACGTTTTGTTAAACAAACTTAAATAACCTTATTTGTCTAAAACTAAATAGTATCTCCATACCCAATCATTCGATTCGTTTTCGAGATAAATTAATAGCTCGTTTGAATACCATATTACGTGTAGATATAGATACTTAGCTGTTATCTAAACACCTGTTTAAAATGTAATTAATTTTTATTCCTTTTTTTTGCTTTGCCATTACAATAATCAGTTGTCGAAAAAAAAGATGTCATTTTTATAGAAGATGGATATTCACTTACCTTTAATTGGAATCGATCTAAAAGAAAAGTTTGTTCATCGCAATAACTTCGAATATATCCAAATTACCTGAAGTTAAAAAACCTCACACTGTCGAGTTATAAAAACAACATTGTAACGTAAAGTATACTAATTCGGAGAGTGTATTCAATTTCCTGAGATGATTCTTTAACATCATTATCATTAGGTGCCCTTTTCAAACTGAAGTTTGGCGGTCAGACGTAGAAAACTTTTCCGATCACTTGAAATATTTTCAGCTGGCTGTAATTACTCTTGGTCCACTCGTGCCTTTTTTCCGACTATCTTGCCTTCTAGGATCAACCTAGGGAACTCGTGGAGGGGTCCTCTTTGCAGAACAGTCTTTATACAATAGGGATGATGACAGTTTTTGAAATTGTATATAAATTAAGAGTATGCTAATAGTAAAGCAATTCTGTAAAAGAAACAGGGTATCTGCAATTATTACTTTCGGAGCTACAGGGATTTAAAGGGTCAGATTTGCGGCGATCCCTGAAAAACGCCCTATACAAAATGGTACAAATTAATGACGTCGTAGGTACATAATGATCGTTAGATTTGTATGGGCGTTCAAACAAAATTTATAATATATTTGTTATTTCTGCGTTTATGTTTATAGTTCATTTATTAAAAAATGTCACATTTAATGTAAGGAAGCTAAAACTGTATGAATTTTCATGTTCATTTCAATTACGATAAAAGATTTTTAATAGATTTTGAAATTTTATAATCTTATTTATTTTTCAAATATCCAGTCAATCTTTGCTTTTTATGTATAAATTAGTTAACATTGACCTTATTTATAAGAATTTATTATAAAAATCAATATATCCAAACCTAGGCATCATCCCTATTACTCTTGGTCCACTTCTTAAGAGTGTGCAATATGTAATTTGGTGGTTACAAATGGTTCTGGATCTCAGATTCTGGAAAAGTTAGGAGCCTGATATTTGGGTAAATGATATTTCAAAGTGTTAGCTTCGTTATGACTATACAAAATACACAATTTGTAAATTTCTCTCGATAGTTTATTTTTTTGAAAAATACATGTTTTGCTCACATTTTGCTTTCAATCTCAGGAAAAGCAAACTTATTTTCTTAAATTTTTGTTTTGTATAGAAAATTAGGTATATATCTTGAACATGGTCATTTTGTTTTTCGTCATGTTGTTTAATTTACTTGCAATTAGGTAAAAATGGTTTTGGCGCTCACATCATAAAATTTGCGTCGCGCGTCAATCGCTCCGTGCTTTTCACTCACGTGAAAGTCATAATTCGGCGCCTCGTTTGCGCTTCGAATTTTATCTATATCGTACCGACGCGCTGCGCGCTCTTTATATCGTCCACCCATTTACGATTATTACGATGTGGTCCTCGTGCCCTTTTTCTGACTATCTTGCCTTCTACGAAACTCGTAGAGCGGTCCTCTTTGCAGAACAGTCTTTAACATACAATTATCAAATGCTGAACAAAAACAAATCCAATCTAAGGTGAGAGGAATCTCCGAGCGGGCGCCCGCACTGGTGATTGCGACTGTATTAATGGCCCAACGGCCGGCCCACTTCATTAAGCCGAACAAACAAGAGGGGGATCGGATAGGCCTTTTCTCTCCGCACCCTCTTAACCTTCCGTCCCTAATCCTTATCTGAAATTGTTATTGCGCTTACAGAGTGTTGTCTTTTTATTCATTAGGATAGAGAGCACGCTGTATAATGTGCAATTACATGTAATGCTTTATAGTAGGTAAATACGTATTCCATTGTTTTTAAGAAGGAGAGTTATTGTAATAACGAAATTACGAGTAGGTTAGAATAGCCGCACAGTCGGACATACGTACTTATGTTGTTAGTATATTATTATTAACTAAGATAAACTCTGCGGTTTCCCGTTGCTGTGGGGATACATAACGGGATGAAATATTGCCCATTTTATTCTATAAAGATGTAGCTTTTTAAAGGTGAAGAAATTTTAATAATCGGTCGAGTAGTTTTGCCTTAAATAGTAACAAACAATCTAAAAATCAAATAATATTAGCACAAAAAATCTTTGTAATATTAGCACAAAAACAAAATAGTTAATATTTTACATTGCCTAAAGTGTTACAGACGCCGCGCAATATTACATTACAATATTAGTTTCTCAAACAATTTGCAATTTTTAACATAAACAATTTTTAAGGATAAAAACATGCTTATAAATACAAAAGCAGATATTCATTAAATGATTTTCTTTTCTGTATCGTTTTGTCATCATCATCATCATATCAGTCGATGGACGTCCACTGCTGGACATACTTAGACCTTGTATAGGGATTTCCAAACATGACGATCCTGAGCTGCATCCAGCGAATCCCTGCGACTCGCTTTATGTTTCGTCAGTTCACCTGATGAGGGGTCAGCAATTTACATGAAGTTGTAATATATTATTCTTTTGACTGGTATCTATACTAATATTATAAAGCTGAAGAGTTTGATTGTTTGCTTGAACGCGCTAATCTCAGGAACTACTGGCCCCATTTTAAAAATTCTTTCAGTGTTAGATAGCCCATTTATCGAGGAAGGCTATAGGCTAAATATTATCCCCGTATTCCTACGAGCACGGAAACCATGCGGGTGAAACCGCGCGACGTCAGCTAGTTTCATATATTTCGACATATAAACCGGAACTAGTGCAATATTATGGATACAACTCTTTTATAGGATTTGCTTGCTAGAGTGCCACGAGTACGATTCGTTTTACACACTCGTAATCCATAGAAATGCTCGCACAAAAATTTAAATCATTTTAGGAATATGAATACCACAGATATTTTTCCGTATTTTCCAATGAGTTTTTAAATGTAATGCACCTCCAGCGACCGGTAGATTCTGCGCTTTAGAAAATTCAATTACGTTATATGTACTTTTTGCTTTGGATTACCTCCTTTTATGAAAACGTTTAATTTGTTTTCAGGGAAGGTTGCAAAAATAAGCAAAAAAGCTCTTCTTTGCAACTGAATGAAATCTTTAAAATTAATTAACTTTGTGAGAAAATCTGCTTTGGATATCGCAGTGAACTCTTTTGTAGTACGTTTTTTTTTTAAGTTGTAGAGATGTTAATTTTTGTTTGGTTCCTGAATTACTTTTTTACAATTGACGTAACAAGAATTTGGCCTACCTGATGGTCGTCATCGACCCAAATTCGGCTCACTGCTGAGCTCGAGTCTCCTCTCAGAATGAGAGGGTTTAGGCCAATAGTCCACCACGCTGGCCCAATGCGGATTGGCAGACTTTACACACGCAGAGAATTAAGATAATTCTCTGTTATGCAGGTTTCCTCACGATGTTTTCCTTCACCGATTGAGACACGTGATATTTAATTTCTTAAAATGCACACAACTGAAAAGTTGGAGGTGCATGCCCCGGACCGGATTCGAACACACACCCTCCGGAATCGGAGGCAGAGGTCATATCCACTGGGCTATCAGCTACCTGATGATAAGTAAGAAACCAGGCGTCTAGTTGAAATTCTAATGACTAACTAATAACGGCGTAAGGATCTACGATGCTACAGACAGACGTCTCATCTTACTTTGTAATCAAGTTAATCTCAAAAATATATATAATGATAATTATTTCACATAAATGTGATAGTAGTAATAAAAGCTTGATTGTGTTTCTATAAATAAAATATAATTGTTATTTACAATATTTTACATTAAATTATTAAATTAAATACTAAACTAAAACTTACCTATAAATAAAATATAAAAACAACATTCAACGCTATTATTTACATTTAGTTTATATTGTAATAAAAATTTTAATATTTTGCTGTTAAGTCAATAATAATATATCGAATATTTCAAATGTGACAATGTCATGAAAAAAAAAGTAAATTACCAAAAAGAAATAATATTAAAGAGGTTTTCTTTTTACATCTCCCCCCCTTAAAAAAGAACTTTATCTAAATAATGTTCTCTAATTTATAATTGTTCTCTCATTAAGAACAGGATACAGTTTTGTGATATGATAAAAGTTTGATTCCGCTTTTTTGTGGCCGGTATCAACTTCATAGATTGAATTGGAAATCCTTTGTACAATTTTGAACGGTCCAATTCTTAATTCATCGGTTTTCTTTCTATTTAAACGATTTCCGTTTTCTACATATACTTTATCTCCTATTTTCAATCTATATTCTTGCCTATTCTGGTCGAATATTTTTTTATTATAATTGTGAGATTTTAGTGTGTTTTCCAGAGCTAGTTTTCTGTCTCTTTCTAGATCGTCTTTAGTGTATCTTGATTTCAGTTCATTTGGCAAAATATTCACATTTTCTCCTTGTAAAAGGTATTTTGGAGCAAATTTCGTAACAGTGTGTTCTGTTTCATTATATTTTTCTACACATTTTTGCGCAATTGTACTCCATGCTGTTTTATTCTGATTTTCATTAATCTTACACCTTATTTTATTGACTAATGTTTGATTTAGCCTTTCATTAAGTCCATTTGAAAAAGGTGTATCCACAGCAGTGAAAATCATTTTTATATTTTCCTGGTTCAGAAATTCTTTGAATACCTTGGAATTGATACCAGGGTACTGGTCTGTTAATACCATATCTACTTTGTAAGTTTCTGTAACATTTTTCATTAGTTTAATAAAATCTGTGGAGCTTTGTGTCTTTGATGTAGAAATATAAGCATATCTTGTGAAATGATCAACTAAAAGATGTAAGTATTTTTTTGTTGATCGTGATCCTCCAAAACCGCCAATGGTATCAATTGATACAATGTGAAAAGTTGTGTTGCAGGACCTAAATGAGACATTAAACCATATTTTGATTTCTTCCTTGATTTGTTTTTAATACAAGTTTCACATTCATCACACATTTCTTTAATGTTTTTGATGAAATTTTTTGCTGTATAAAATGGTGTTAATTTATTTATCATCTGGGTCCTCCCAATGTGACAATAACTAACGTGAACATCTTTTATAAGATTTATGCTCATCTCTTCTGATAATATAATCTTTTCCCGTCTTTTATTCTTTTTGTAGTAAATTCCATTTCTCTTAATAAGTTTTTGTTTTTGTAGGTCTTGATTTCTATATTGGTCATTCTTTATATCTTGTAGACTTATTAAATTTACAACTTTTAAACAATCATCTCTGTTTTCGTGTGGTTCTAAAACTGGGTTTCTGCTTAAGCAGTCGGCTTCCTGGTTGGATTTTCCTGGGTTATATTTTATCTTGAAATTATATTGAGATAAATAATACATCAAATCTCCTAGTTCCTCATCAGTCCTTGATTTAATGTTCATGTTTTCTAATGGTTTATGATCTGAATATACAATAAATTCTTTTCCCATAAGCCAGTGTTGCCAATATTTTATAGATTCTTTTATTGCTAGGCACTCTAGATATATAGCTTTCTTCTTTTTTTGAGTTTCAGTTAACTTTTTTGAGAAATAAGCAACTGGTCTTATATCCTCATTTTTATCTTTTTGTTTCAAAACCGCTCCTACACCCTTTATACTAGCGTCTGTATAAATGTATATTGGTAGTTCTGGGTCAAAAATATTTAGAACTGGTTTTGAACATAATAATGTTTTTATTTTATCAAATGCTTCTTGACATTCTGCAGTCCATATGAATTTCACATCTTTAAAAATAATTGCACTGTGTGGTATGAATTTATGATGAAAATTAACTTTTCCTAAGAATTGGCGTATATTTTTTTTTGTTTTAGGAAGTGGAAAGTTTTTTACAGCAGACAAATAATCTTTCAAAGGCCTTACTGAATTATTTTCTATTATGTGACCCAAATATTTTGCGTATTTTTCCGCAAAAGTACATTTTGAAAATTTCAGTTTTAAGCCTTCCTTTAGTATTGCCTCAAGTAACTTAGATATATGTAATATATGTTCTCCAAAAGTTTTAGAAAAAATTAAAATGTCATCTATAAAGTTTACTGCAAAACCGGAAAGTTCGTATTTTCTTATAATATTTCCCAATATTCTTTGAAAAATGGCTGACGCAGTCTTTAATCCAAACGGAAGACACGTCCATTGAAAGTGTCCTTCTTGTGTAACAAAGCCAGTTTTGTACCTGTCTTCTATTTTCAAAGGAATTGACCAAAAGGCTGAATTTATGTCAAAAGTAGAAAAATATTCGCAATTCACAGCTTTGATCATTAAATCTTCAATCAACGGAAATGGTTGTGATTGGGGAATAACAATTTTGTTCAATTCTCTAAAATCTATACATAGCCTTGTTCTCTTACCGTCTTCTTTTTTATATGCTAAAGTAACTGGGGCAGCAAATGGGCTATAAGATTCCTCAATTAAATTATTTTTTAATAGTTTTGATATCTGGCTTTCTATTTCTATTCTGTCTTCAGCTGTACATCTGTAAGGACGTTTGCAACAATATTTATCTACACTTAAATCAATATGTGCTTCATAATCCCGTACAGTACCGATATCATATTTATCCTTAGCAAACACTTGTTTATATTTTTCTACCAACTTATCGATTTCTGATTGTTGGGATAAATCAAGATGATTAACCAATATTTCAAAATTTGCCGTGTCAATATGTTCATTGAAATTCACTTCGTATTTATTTATGTCTTCATTTTCTTTTGGATCATTAAATTGTACGATTTTTAGTTGTTCATTTTGCATCAACTTAAAGTTTTTAATACAATCTAGTCCAATCAAAAAGTCATAATTAAAATTTTCATTATCTATTACAAAGATATCCATAACTCTTTCAATATTGTATATTTTTATTTTAAGTTTTATTATACCTTTCGTTTTCTTCTCACCATTAATAGTTTTCAAGCTTACTATTTGGGTATTCTTTGAATTTTCATTTTTCTGTATTTTTAACAATTTTGCATTAATCAATGATACATTTGAACCTGAATCATAAATTCCAGAAATATCTAACGTATCATTCAATAGTAACTTTACTTTTATTAATGGTGGCACATCTAGTTTTTTGGACTCTCTTCATTCAGTTCAACTTCCAATTCAGAGTTATTTACAGTTTTAACAACTCCTGTTTTATCTTTATCCTTAAACCAACAATTTTCCATTAAATGGTAACGTTTCCCCTTTTTTTCTTTCACACATATGGGGCATGGTTTTGTTTGTTCTTTTTTATTTAATTTAATGTCAGAGCAAATACTGTTTTTATTGTCATATTTATTCTTTCTTACAAGGTGTTCTAATTTTCCAATTTCATAGTAAAGATCCTCAGTACTTTTCAAAGCTGCTCGATCAATCTGATCCCCCACATAATTCGGTAATCCGACCGCTATAAGGTCAATAAGTGTTTCAGTATCAATTGATTTCCTTGCTTCCAGTAAAAGTTTTTCTTTTTTTAAACCATATGCAAGTAATGAACCTGTTTGATATTTAAAGGACAGAGCATATCTAATGGGTGACAATCCTTTGTTTGCAAATGTCTCACAAAAACTTTTTTCCCATTTGTCCCATTCTGATTCTATTGTATGTTTTATTATCATACAACTATACCAATCGACACTAGATTGCTCCATAAAATTTTTTAAAACTTTAATTTTCTTTATATCTTCTTTTATATCAAAACGTTCACATTCTTTATTAAAATCCTTTAGCCATTGATAAGCATTTGAGTTTCTACCATTGAATTTTTCAATCATGAAATCTTTTGCAATATTCCCTAAATTTTGATTTTCAGGTTTGTTATGTCTTTCTTCAAGCATTTTTTCTAACAATTTTTCTAGTACTTCATGTGAACTACTAGGTATAATTTCAGAATAGTTTTGAATTTCTTCGAGATAAAAATCATAAAATTGTACATTTTGCTCCGCATCCAAATAAATATCTTTTATTTCCTTAGTTAAGGTTATCCAGACTTTTCTCGTTTGGTATCTTTTATTGAAGAATTTTTTTACCTTAACAAAGTTTGGAGTATTATAAATGGTTTGGTGGAGATTTACCGGCTGATATTCCTCTGGTATACTGAAAGTTTTACCATCAGGTGTGGCAATCGAAGTTACACATATTGCGTTTGATTTTCCATCACTTGTTGGTTTTACTTCAAAATCAAACCTCAGTTTCTCCATTTTTCGTAAAATAGTTAATAAATGTTGTTTTATAATGATAATTATTTCACATAAATGTGATAGTAGTAATAAAAGCTTGATTGTGTTTCTATAAATAAAATATAATTGTTATTTACAATATTTTACATTAAATTATTAAATTAAATACTAAACTAAAACTTACCTATAAATAAAATATAAAAACAACATTCAACGCTATTATTTACATTTAGTTTATATTGTAATAAAAATTTTAATATTTTGCTGTTAAGTCAATAATAATATATCGAATATTTCAAATGTGACAATGTCATGAAAAAAAAAGTAAATTACCAAAAAGAAATAATATTAAAGAGGTTTTCTTTTTACATATATTTTAAAAAACACGCTCCAAAATCGATGGGCTCATATTGTTTAGTTTAACTATTGACTCCATCATTAGATCAGCTCCATGATACCATTTTATTGCATTGTCACCGAACAAGACCTACCCAAGTAAACCTTTGAAGTCATTAAAAAAAAAACAGTTCTTATTCATGTATGTACATAACAAAGGGCTTGTTAAAAATACACCTGACAAGCGTGCTAAAGGGTTTGATTAGCTAGCCATACCACACATACCATAATACGATGTACCACATTATCTTAACTAATTTTGTAACGAGGCAAAGTTTGTGAGGTTTTAGGGTGTAATCTCTGGATTTACTAAACCGATTTTGAAAATTCTTCAACATATAGAAAGCCACGTTACTTGTGAGTGCCATTTTAATATACAGGGTGTCATGTAAATACTACGACATACTCTACAGGGTGATAGCTGACATCAAGGCCTACTAAAATAACGCAATATATGCTAGCCGAAATTTTACGGTTCCAACTACCATCCTGTAGAATATGTCGTACTATTTACAGGACACCCTGTATAAATGCGAAAGGTCATTCACCAAGACAAATCGAAAACCGCTTGATGTACATAGATAAAATTTGGCAAGGATGTAGGTTATAGTTAGTAGAAGTTCGCTAACAAAGGATTTTGCTATAGGGTCGGACTAAAGAGGTCTGAGGGCGGACGAAGTCGCGGGCGTCCGCTAGTAGGCTATATTTTATCTCCGAATTCTCACAGGAACGGAAACTAGGCTGGTAAAACCGCAGGGCGTTTGCTAGTAGTTAAATGAGATAATCTCTATAGCGCCTTAAAGCTCCCGAATAAAAGGTGCAAAACATTAAACAGGTTCTGTTAGCTCCGCGACACTACACATTAAAACTTACATTATGGTTTTATGCGCAGACACACTCCACTAACTTCGTAATATACTGCCGACGCTGAGTAATGGCTCTGAGGGACGTAGTCTGGTAGCGAAGCCTTAGCCAACTTGTTATCAGCTGAATGTCATGGTTACCTATACTACGTTTACCTTATTATGTAACTGGTGTGAAGCTTTTTGACTTTCGTGCTTCGTTTAAAACACAGTGACATATTTAAAAGATGTGGTGGGTTCATAAATTGTAGAAACTATTGTTTGTTTATTACCAGGCATCCTGACCAACATCTGGATGAAGTTTGCCCATTTTGCCTCTTTTTCCAGTAGTTAGCCTATGCGACTACTGAGCTTGGGGTTCTGGATTGGAGTCCTGGGTCGAGCTATAAAATATTGTGTTATTCTTTCTTCCAAGTGCTCTTAGTGGATCACCTCAAACCGTCTGCCCTGTGTCGCTAACATGCGACCAACGAGATAATCTCGTGAAGAGGTATAGACAAAATTCAACCAATTGCGGCGCAACCGGAAATACCGCTATCTCTTTCATTGCTTTGGTACGAAAGAGATGGGACTAGGGCAACTCCGACGCCATTTGTCTATATTTCTCTTCATTGGTCGCTTGTTAGACACGCAAGCCATTTTTATCAACATCTGATAGTGAAAAAAAAAGAAATTTCTTTTTTTTGATATGACCAATATTCCCATTTCCCTCCAACTAGTCGGGAAAGACTGTATTAGGAGTGGGTACGACAATATACCAACGGGACGGGGATCGAACCACCACCCCTCGGTGATGAGTCCGACCGCTCTTACCGTTGAGCTATTGTCATTAATTATTAATCACTGGTACCATAGGCCCTCCAATCCGCGTCCTCCAAAGCAGTCTGGTGGGCTAACTCCCAAATCCTATGAGCAAAGAACTGGCTGTGTTGTCCATTATAAATTAGATGAATATTATATATCCTACTTTCTCAACATAGCATGATAAATATGAACTAACCTTAAGTTCTCCATTGCTCCAGGTGTGCGCCCTGTCTCCAAGGGATAGAGTGTCTGAATCTCTCGCGCTGAGCTATGCGGAGGCTCCCGGGCGGCCTCTCCCAGACGTGATGGCTCAGCCAGGGCTCTCGTATGACGAGGTGCTGCATGATGACTTTCGATTCGATCTGAACGCACACGATGTAATGGTGTTCTTGCATATACAGAAGACAGGAGGAACGTCCTTTGGGAGGCACTTGGTTATGGATCTGGATTTGAAGGTATGTTTTTTTTAAAATACGCTTGTTCTATTATGTATTCTGTGATATGATACAAGTTTGCGCTTAACCACAAACTCATCTGCAATTAAATGTGGTCTGAGGTGGAACGGCTTGAATAGCAAAGTCTTAGTACTTAACTCGTAAGATGCCCTAGTTGTCCTTCGCTATTTATCTCTTTTCATAAATAACTTGTGAACTTGATGCCTAAAGTTTTCATTCTTGCTATTTAAAACCATAGAACTTTCACTATTTAAAACTAAATAAAAAGCGTTTCACAAAAAAAAAAATTTGATAAAAAGCTCATAATTTTCGCCCTACATCCTATATGCCAGACTTTCAAAGTTATTTTTACAACCCTACAATATGGGTATCAAAAGTACTAAAAGTTTTCTGTGAAGGCTTCAGAAAATGAGGACATTTAAAGTTAAGCCAAGAGTAACATTTTTATAGTAATTGGTTATTAATGAATGTGATATCAAAACTCTCTAAAGTTATTTTTGCACCCTCAACAACAACACGACAAACGAAACGAAAAGTTCACTGTGAAGACTTCTGTTCCTAAATATATAATTGTTAATTTTACATAAATGCAGGCGGAATGTGAGGCCAAAAGCTAGTGTAGGCCACAGCAAGGCAGGCCTCAAGGCGCCTCAAGGCGTCGCCCAATCAACACAGCGACAGGCTGATTAATATAAACGGCGCAGGTTACGGGGGCGTACCTACTCGTGGTTACGAGGTAGTTGTACAGTTGCTAACTTGTGTGCCTGATTAATATTCAAACTAGCTACAAACAAATAATCAAGTGTATTTACGAATCTGTCGCTCAATACTTGTTGACTTCGTTGGTTACACAAATATTATTCTCAATATAAATTAGGAGCAATGGCCCAGTGGATATGACCTCTACCTTCACGTTGAGACGTCTTTCCCGGCCACTATCACTAAGTAGGCTGATAATGATGAAGTTACTTATTGCACAAGTTTTTTCTACAACTTAACCTGTATACGGACACCCTGTAACATTCGTGTATGAATACACGAACTTACTTACTTTATACTTTGAGAAACCTTTCCTGTTTTATCTATACTAATATCATAAAGAGGCAAGATTCGATTATTTGTTTGCATTGAATAGGCTTCGATACTACTGAACCGATTTGAAAAATTCTTTCACTGTTGGGAAGCTACACTATCCCCCAGGCTATATTTTATCCCTGTATTTCTCCGGGAACGGTAACTACGCGGGTGAAAACGCGTGGCATTTGCTAGTGTCTCTAATAAGCTCGTATCTTTTAACGCATTTCCAACCTGTCACCTTTTTCGGTGGCAATCTATCAAGAAGGATCTAGGGAGTCGGCAACAAATCCCACTCGATCAATTTTAAATGTAAAAAGACTTCCTGAAAAATGCAAAGGGGACGCAGCGAACATGTGAAGTAGGCAAGTCTACAAGCTATTAGGTTGTATGCACACATTTCTGGGGCAAAGTTTGTGCCGTAACCTGGTCTAATTTCGTGTTGAAGTTTTTTCTTTCAGCATAGGTTATACTTACTTATACGTGTGTAGTTTTTTATGTATTAGAACAGGGAGAATAGACCAATGTATTGATAAACTTAAAATAATTAATGTCTACTTTTTGCCCTTAACATTCAAAGAAAAAAAATATGAACAAATAATAATTAAAACAATACCGCTGCCAAGAGTCTGTAAGGCAGGGGACTAATAGTTGTCATCACATGTTATGATTGACTGATGATGTGGTGCATGTTTGCATCTTCTGTCGGTCTGGAATTCGCTCCTGTTTTTTGATTTTTTAACTTCAATTTGGGTTTACAGTTGTATTCCGTGTCTTCCTACCTTTTTGTAGTAATAATTGACGGACCAGATAGCGCTCTTGATAGTAAGTGGAAAGCCCTCATCTATTAACATAGGAACACTTGGCATAGAAGGAACAAGTGCGTACTATATAACCAACCACCTGAGGTGTGAAGTAATTGCACCTGTAACCATGGTCTTCAGACCGGAACACAGTATTGTTGCTTGACTCTCTATTAATAAAAGTTATGAGCCCTTCGGGTTGGGTCTTTGGGTTAGTAGGCCGCAGGACGCAACCTTGAACGCAAAAACGAACAATGTGAACGTAGCTTTATCGATAGGCATGCGTGCAATGACGTAGCACAAATGCAAAATGGCGGACTCTTTGTAAGAAAATGTAACGTCACGCCATTCTAAAGACGTCCTCGCTGAATCAGTTTTAATTTCACGAGAAAGAACTGCGGTAAAAGCTTAACATTTTCATAGCGCACCTAAATTTTTCCCCCCAAGATTAATTGCTTTCTAACGGCGGAGTTGAGTAAAATTGTGGGCATGCCTTTTCAAGTTGTTCTATTGTTCGCTGGAGGAATGTTAGCCTGATCATATCGGTATGTTTAGAGTATTATTCTTTATTAGCGGATGCCTCTGCTAAGTTCTGCTCCGTTTATTAGTAGACGATAGTTTTCCATTTACCATCAGTATAGTCCGGTAATATTAGGTTTTATCTAGGAAAAAATTCGTACTGAGCTGAATTTTTGTAGTCATTTTGAAGTCTTGCAGTCGGGTAAAAAACGCACCTCGCATTCTGCGTCGAAGGTGTGAATCCGAAAACAGTTAATTTTACAGAAAAACTGCAAGAGGCATTTTTAGTAGACAACTTTATGAGGAACAATTTTTATAATAACCTCTATTGACCTTCGAGGAATAGGTCGCGAAATATTTGCGAAATACAGATTTTCGTGATCTTTGACGTTTGTAACTTTTTTAGCCGGCTAGTTATCGATGTCAATTTTTCACATCTTCATAATAACACCGTAATAAAGGTGTTTACAAAAATTCAGCTCAGTAGGATTTTTTCCCCAGATTGGAGTTTAAAATGCCTAAAATTACTGGACTAAGTATTTTAGGCATTTTGTGTACCTTTTTTGTGATGGGACAAAAGAGAGAGATATTTTCTATTTTGCCGCTATTGGTCGACACTTGCCTTTATAACTCCACGAGAAGTTACTCGTTGCGACGTGCTTATCTTATGCCTGCTAACTAATTTCTTGGTCCGCTAATTAAAAGTAACTATAGAAAAGGCTCAAAGACATTCAGCGGGCAATGGAGCGAGCTATTCTTGGGGTTTCTCTGCGTGATCGGATCAGAAAAGACCCGATGGACGTTGGGGTCCCAAGGTGCTAGAATGGCGACCCCGCACCGTAAAGCGCAGTGTTGGTCGACCCCCCACTAAGTGGACCGTAGACATCAAGCGGGTTGCAGGGAGCCGCTGGATGCTCGCGGCTCGAGACCGTTTTGTTTTTTTTTTTTTGTATAAGCAAGCGCTTAGCTGCAATCACGCCTGATGGTAAGCAGTGATGCAGCCTATGGTGGAACGCGCTTGCCTAGAAGATGCCTATTCACTCTTGACTTGAAGGTACCCATGTTGTATGAGGTGGGGAAAACGGAAGCTGGAAGAGCATTCCACATCTTTGCAGTGCGTATAAGAAACGAGGAACTAAACCGCTTAGTACGCGTCCGAGGAATATTGACGACGTAGCGGTGTAGATCTCTGCGATGCCTAGCAGTCCTGTGGTAGAACGGCGAAGGTGGCACAAGATCAAATAGTTCCTGAGCGCACTCCCCGAAATATATCTTGTAGAACACTGATAGACAGGCAACCTTTGGAAGTCCATGCAAGATGCCTATGTCTAGCAGTGGACGTCCATCGGCTGTTAATGATGATGATGATGATGATGATGAAGAATATAAATTAAATATCATGTGAAACGGAGATAAGAAATTAAATATCATGTGAAACGGAGATAAGAAATTAAATATCATGTGAAACGGTGAATGAAAATTATCGTGAGGAAACCAGAGAATATTCTTAATTCGCTACGTGTATGAAGTCTGCCAATCCGCATTGAGCCAGCGTGGCGGACAAAGGCCTAATCCCTCTCATTTTGAGAGGAGGCTCGAGCTTTTCAGTGATTCGGCTCGAACAATCGTTCGGCTGATAGAAAAAAACTCTTTACGAGGTCAAAATTCCCATCAAGATTGAAAAAATTTATCAATCAGAGAAGTGTTTAGCAAATTGTTATCTTAATTGTTGTTACTTGGCGATAAATTGATTTCTTGGAAGGCCTAACTGCTCTCTTAGTAACTGGATAGTTGCAAAAAGCCTAGAGTCACAGTTCATCAGATAGCTCTAAGGCCGGCCATACACGGGCAGTCCGAGCAGTTAGCCAGTGATCAACATATTACATGGACCGCTCTTGCAGTCGAGAGTCAAAAGCTTGAAGCTGCCATTGAAAATTGCTTCAGTAGTTGGCAATTTCATTTTTGATTCATATAATATATTGTTTTTTTTTATTGCACTTAAGTATTAGAGTCTATAAATAAATCCTTCTCAATAAGTAAACGAAGCGACTGTGCAAGAAGTGTGAGCGACATGGATTGTAGTTTTCGGGCGAGAGAGGGGAGTAAATGCGCGGGAGCAGTCAGTGTTATGGCTTTTATACTTTCGGGGAGGAAAGAAATCCCTCCGGACTTCTGTCGGCTAGTTGGCAGGGCATGTCCGACCTGCACGGAAAGCGTGGAACCGCTTTGCATTTCTTCGAGCAGAACTTCTTCGACGTTTTCTTTAACTCTCTCTCTTTTGTTTTCTTTTTCCTCTTTTCTTTTCAACGTGGTTCGAAACATATGGGCGTACTTCTGCCAAAGCTCCTCGTTCGACAGCATATGTGAGATGAGGTTACTTGCGTTTGCCCCCTCGCTAGTTCCTTGAGCGGCTGATCTTATAATCAGTGTATGCCTGGGGCTGGCTTTAATGGATGATAAAATGTCACCACTTGAGCAGTTGCAACTGGGGAAGGTTGATCGATGACAGTTTCAAGCTGTTGATTCTTAACTGCAAGAGCGGTCCATGTATGGACTGGTTATTTGCTCGAGCTGCCCGTGTATGGCCGGCCTTAGATAAATACAACAAAGACTCTTTATTCATTAATCAGCTTCTTCACGGAGTTGTTGTCAGTTAAATGACTACTGACTTTGTTTTTAGGCGAAGCTTCTCTCGTAATGTTATTACACTAATATTATATAGGCGAAAGATTGTGTTTGTGTGTGTACATGTTTGTTAAGCCGCAACTACTAAACTGATTTTGAATTTGACGTTTGAAATGTAGATAGATTACCCTGGCTTAAAAGATATTAGCGACGTTTTTATCCTGGAATGTGGGGCTCCCGCGAGATTTGAAAAAATCGAATTGCACACGAACGGATTCGCGGAAGTATTATTTATTAGGATGCACGCGACTTCGTCTGGCCTTAGACCTCCTTAATCCGACCCTCTTGCAAAATTCAATCTTAGTGGACCACTAACTATAAACTACCTCTCTACCAATTGTACCTTAAGTGGTTTTTGAGATATCGTAATCAGTGACCTTTCACGTTTGTATGTATATTAAGATTAGTGTCTGTTGCATTTAGCATTCCTTCCCTCTAGAGATGATCTTTTTTTGTGTATATTTTTACCTCATAGGTATATACGCCCATGAAATACGTGCCTACGTCTATATGTCTTGACGTATGCATATGCATTACATACGTCGCGTAGAAACCTGTCAGGCTATTAAGGTATCAGTCCTTAATGTGATGTAACCTCGCAGTCTAAACTAACTTATGCAGGAATAAAAAGAAAAGCTGTTAAGAAACTGCTGTAATGCCTACCACTCATAAAATACGTCTAAACGTTATATTTAATGCATAAAACCGACAAAAAGGCAAAACATTCCGTGAGTATTCGCCTTTAAACTAAAAAACTCGTCGACTTAAGCTAGTTATCGAGTCATTATAACCATTGCGAGATTTTAATTGCGCTCTGTGTGGTTGAGTGGCAGATTGTAATTAAAAAAAATAAACGTTATGGGCATTTTTATTTTTGCCCCGCTCTAAGCTTGGAACGTAATTTATTGTGCTAAAGCGTCATAAAAGAGGGTAAAAGAACCATTATTACCTTCGCTTGCATTTTTAATATGCAGTGGCGTGCATAATGCATATGGTACCCGTTTAGACGGGGTTGGTCGGTGAAAAAATTATATATGAGTAACTAATTGCTATTTCATTTTAAAATAACTTGTTAATTTATTCGTCAGATTATACTTGCCAGGTCGCTTGGTTAAATTAAATCAAATTGGCTTACCTATTTCATGTAGAGTTGTAGAGTTAACATTTTTACAAATAAATGAGGAGGAGGAGGGTGAAAATCCACACCTTTCGGTTTCTACACGACATCGTACCGCAATGCTAAATAGCTTGACGTTTTCGTCGGCAGGGTGGTAACTAGCCACGGCCGAAGCCCAGCACCAGCCAAAATAGTCATCCTCGAAAGCTCCACTTTTACTTCATTTGAAGTAAAAGTTGATGCGATTTCCGACTGTAATACCTTAATCACACTTCACACTAATATTATAAAGGCGAAGGTTGTGTGTAAGTGTGTAAGTATGTTTGTTCCTCTTTTACGCTGCGGCTACTGAAGTGATTTGGCTGAAATTTGGAATGGAAATAGATTTTACTCTGTATTAACACATAGGCAACTTTTCATCCCGGAAAAATCCATGGTTCCCGCGGGATTTGTGAAAAACTGAATTCCACGCGGACGAAGTGGCGGACGTCAGCTAGTAATAAAATATGAATGGGTTAGAAACTGATAACATTAGTGTACACGGCATAGAATTATACATACACGTTTAGGTCTAACTGGGTCAAGAGTTAGGTCGCAGTGGAGGAGCGTGCTTCCTACCGCACTGTAAATATTTAACGCCACGCTGGCTCCAGCTGCGGTCTGTGTCGACATGCACTTACTGCCGAAGTTCCGCCGATATTTGGGCGAGACGTGAAATACGAACTTAAGGCGTCCCGCAAACGATGGCTTTTGTACTGGACGCTGGCGGCCAGTGATGTGGTTCGCGTTATGATCACGATTAGCCTATTTTAGACAGTGCAGAGCACAGGCCTTATCTTAGCTGTAAGCGTGTGGGATGCGAAGACTACGAAGCTTAGTGTTATAAGTTCCTTGATTACGGTTAACATTCATTTTGTATGTTATGAGGAGGATGTATGTAATAAGGAGATCCGCAGAAGAACCATAGTCACCGAGATAGATCAACGAGTAGCAAAGCTGAAGTGGCAATGGGTGGGGCACATAGTTCGAAGAGCCGATGGTAGACCCCCCACCAGGTGGACTGACGACATCAAGCGAGTCGCAGGGATTCGCTGGATGCAGGCGTGATGTTTGGAAGTCCCTACAAAAGGTCTATGTCCTGCAGTGGACGTCCATCGGCTGATATGATGATTATGATGATGTATGCTATTGTGGAGGGGACGTATCAGTGTCGGTATAAATAAGAGGGTATTTGATGAGATCAGTATTTTGTTAGGCAGCGTGATGGTGTCCACGCTGATTGAGTATGCAGTTTTCCTCACAAACAGTGCAATTTAATTTTTTAAAATGAACATAACTGAAAAATTGGAGGTGCATGCCCCGGACCGGATTCAACCGTTCTATCCGAACCTACGTTCTCCGAATCGAAGGCAGAGGTCATATCCACTAGGCTATCACGTCTCTTATTATTTTACTCTACCATAATATACTTCCCGCTTGATGTAGCTTGTAACAAAGTGTCTACGTTTGTGCGCCGCCTAAATGGAACGTGCCACTCTTAAATATCTCGATTTTACAATAAATTTACCAGAAAATTTATAGTTATAATAGCTTGGTGGATTTTAATATTTTATTTAACTGCTTTAGTCACAACGTAGTACGTGTTAGCGTAGTTTCGAATAATGTAGGAAAGTAAACGATATATATTATGTTCTGTGCAATAACAGAAACAAGCTGCTGTTTATAGCTGAATAGATTCGTCTACTCGCTTCATTTTGTTATGTTAGTAATCATCATTATCAACCCATAGTCGGCTCACTGCTGAGCTCGACTGTCCTCTCAGAATGAGAGGGGTTAGGCCAATAGTCCGCCACGCTAGCCCAATGCGGATTTCCAGACTTTACACACGCAGGGAATTAAGAAAATACGCTGGTATGCAGGTTACCTCACGAAAAGTTGGAGGTGCATGCCCCAGAAAGGATTGAAATCCACATTCTCTGGAATCGGAGGCAGAGGTCATATCTACTGGGCTATCACGGCCCCTATAATATAATTAAATGGTTCATGTTTTAGCATCGCCTAAATAACTATAAGCACTTTAGAAACACAGTTATTTTGATATCACAGACAGGCACGTCAATTTCATTTATGTATTAATAATACATCATAGATGTACGTATTTTTTTCATTCTTTACAAGTTAGCCCTTGACTACAATCTAACCTGATGGTAAGTGATGATGCAATCTAAAATGGAAGCGGGCTGACTAGTTAGGAGTAGGATGAAAATCCACACCACTATCTGTTTCTACACGACATCGTACCGGAACGGTAGTGTGGTAACTAGACAAGGCCTCCCATTAGCCAGACTTGGACCAATTAAGAAAACCTCAATCAGCCCAACCGTGGATCGAACCCAGGACCACCGTCTTGTAAATCCACCGCGCATACCACTTCGCCACGGAGGCCGTATGTATCATATGGAATACATATATGTATGTCTATATGGTACTATGTACCCCAACCTATATTACGATTATCTTGTAAATTTCATCAAGTCACTAAGCTTTACTCTAAGCTAAATTGGGTTTGTTTGTTTTGAAGTTCAAACCAACTTGAGTGTTCAAACTTTGTAGTCTGAGGATAACTCCCACGAACGTTCTTTGACCTGGTTGCGAGATACCGGGTAACGATGATCTCGCCAAATTCGGAGATTATGCAACCATCTGCTTTAGTCTGAAGATTCTGTGGTGGTCAGATCTTCGGTGGTCAGTCAAAGCTGCAAGTTAGAAAAACTTACCAATATAAATTATTTAGTTAAATTTTCATCGCCTTTCGCTTATATCTTTGTGATTTTGGGTTCTACGAATAAAATTAGGTAATAGTAGCAAATCCTAAAACTGGATTTAACTTTACAGTTTGGTTTTTTTATTCAAAACTAGCGGGCACACGGGCGGCTACACGATGTAAACTTTCAACTGGGTACCCCTTAGTATTCTTCGTATGGATTTGTATGGGTATGCGCTCACTACATCAACTCCGTAACATCACCGGATCGCCTCGCTCGCAGTGGACCGCTCGATAATAGCTCGCTGTTGACAATTACTATTTGCAGTTGACTACTCGAAAATTCGTTGGTCACGCGAGATTCACTGGTGACAACGCGTCATCCACCCGTGGTCCACCTGTCGACTACAAGTGGACGCCTAGCGACGAGGCGGTGCGGGTCGGGTCCTGGGTGGCTCTCATGAGCTACGAACATTAACCAGCAATCGTTAAATATAACATTAGCTCTAATAAACGATAAATTTTTTATTTCTTGGAGCAGTTTGCAACTACCTACTCCATGTTTTGGCAACACGTTTAAAAATATATAGGGTATTGTTAGTAGATATTTTTGGTCCAATATATGGGCCGCGTCAGTGTGAATATTTAACGCCGCGTTAGTTTCGGCATCGTTGCGGTTCGTGCTTATTGCCTATGTCTACAATATTGAGTAGGCAGACAGAGGGGCCAAGAGTAGAACAACAGGGATGCGGTATTTTTATTCAGTTATTATTTTTATACTATCGGGCGTATTTAACTTCTCTTCATGATATGGGAATAGTTCTGTTGCTGAATTATATATTTTGGAAAATTTTCAACCCCTTTTGTAACCCTTGACAGTGGGATTTCGAAAATTCTTAAACTATTTTATATTCATGATTTAAACAAAAATCTATACCTACTAATATTATAAACCTGAAGAGTTTGTTTGTTTGTTTGAACGCGCTAATCTCGCGCGCAGCAATAAACGCGCAGTTTCACCCGCGCGGTTCCCGCTCCCGTAGAAATACGGGGATAAAATAGCTTAGCCTTCCTCGATAAATGGGCTATCTAACACTGAAAGAATTTTTCAAATCGGACTAGTACTTCCTGAGATTAGCGCGTTCAATCAAACAAACAAAAAAACAAACTCTTCAGCTTTATAATGTTAGTATAGATATAGCGTACTATATTAGTACCAAAATACTTAGACTGTTTCGAAAGCGATATGAAATAGGAGTAGAGGCGATATCCACCGCATTGTAATCTTAGAACATCGCACGTCGTTTCGGCGGCGGGCGGTATCAACTGCATTGCTACTGTCGACGATATTGGGAAGAGCATGTTGTTCGAATGCAAATGGGATGCATCGGATGCGGCATACACATATGCCTCCGTTCCTAGGAAAAATAAAGATTTGAATGTTAATATCATTCCTATTGAACCGCTGAACACGTAGTAGACGGGGCTAGTAAAAAACGAACAATAGAGTGTAAATATGTCCCAACTGGCAACTATTTTGATTTACAGTCATTGCTATGGTATTGCAAGAATTTAATTAAAATAAATAAGAGAATGTAATAGACCAAGAGCTTGTAAACCCCCGACCTTCGTCATTTTATAAGAGCTGAAAGTTTGTCCGCTCATGTTCTTACTATAGATGAGTACCGTAACCAACTGTGGAGCTTGGACGGTGGTGACTTTGGGAGATAGCAGGTTTTAAGGATTCAGACCCTCAACCATCTAAGTATAAACAATAATTTTGTTATATTTTTACTTTTATTATTTAGAAAAATTATATCCCCATTCGCCAGATCCTTGGCTTCATAGCAACCCTTCGCTAGAGATCCTTGAAGTTTCAAATCAAATAAAAATAGTGTTTTTCGAAGGGTTGCCATGAAGCCAAGTGTCTGGCAAAAGGGGATATTATTTCTCATATTATGCCGATAAAAATAAAAAAAAAATACTTTATACTTAGACGGTTGAAAGTCTGGATCCTTAAAACCTGCTACCTCCCAAAGCCACCACGGTTCAAACTCCATAATTTTCAGCTTTCAAACAAACTTTCAGCTTTTATAAAATGACAAAGGTCTGGCTGTCGCAGGCTCTTCGTCTATAAGTTAATAATATTCACGTTATATTCCTTTATAGTCTTTATTTTCTAAAGCGTTTTTATTGTTTTGATTTATTGGCATTGTTATGGTTCTGAGAGAATCTAAAATGCAAACAAATAACTTTATTAATTAAAAACCTGGCGTTGCGTTATTGTCCTTTATTCTATAACGCGTGTTTATTATTTTCATTCACAGGTATTGTGACGAGTATGGTTTATGGAAGACTAGCGGACGCCCGCTACTTCGTCCGCGAGAAATTTAGTTTTTTACAAATCTCGCTGGAACTACCGATTTTTCCGGGATGAAAAGTAGCCATGTATTAATCCAAAGTTTTATCTATCACTACTCTAAATTTCAGCCAAATCGCTTCAGTAGCCGCAGCGTAAAGGATAAATAGACATACTTACTTTTATAATATTAGTGTTAAAATGAAAATATTAATAAGCAACTAAGTACTTTAAATTATTTTTTTTTTGTATTTGCGAAAGTTGCGAAATATCGAAAACCGCTTGACGTAAAAAGATAAAACGCCAGGGAGGTAGTTTACAGTTAGTAAACGCCCGCTAAGAATGGATTTTGCGCAAGGGCCGGATTAAGGAAGTTTAAGGGCAGACAAAGTCGTGGGCGTTTACTAGTTTTGCTTTTAGTAAACTAGTAGATACATATTTGTTGTTTAATATAAATATACCTATATATATGCAAATGACATCGCACTAATATAAAAACACGAAAGTTTGTGTGTAAGTATGTACGTCTATTCTTCCTCTGCGGATACTGCAGCGATTTGGCTAAAATTGGAATGGAAATAGATTTTATTCTGCATTAACACAAAGGCTACTTTTCATCCCGGAAAAATACATGGTTCCCGCGGGATTTGTGAAAAACTGAATTACACGCAGACGAAGTCGCAGGCGTATTCTAGTATTTCAATGTGGCTCAGTTTATGTAAAAAAATAGGGCCGAGAACAGCAACTTTGATTATATCAATTTTCGTAAAAGATTACTTTTTACTCAACTGCCGGAGGGTGATATGTTTTTAACGAAGGGCTGAAGTTATTTTTCTTATTTCTACTCGTATTTTTTTGTACAAAATCCTGTTCTTAATGTCCTGATCTTTTTCATTATGCGTGAATTTGAAATAGTATGATTGTTAGGGTAAAGATCTTGTAAAGTCATGTAGTTTTGAAGGTATATTAAACACTAGCTGCCGCCGCGCGGTTTCACTCTCGTGGTTCCCGTTTCCGTAGTCTTCTTCGATAAATGGGCTATTTAACACTGAAAGAATTTTTCAAATCGGACCAGTAGTTCCTGAGATTAGCGCGTTCAATCAAACAAACTCTTCAGCTTTTATTAGTATAGATAGATTCCAATAAATAAAATTAGGTATATTTATGTATTTTAATGGATTTTTTTTTATTTTTAATGATTTTTTCTTAATTATTATATTTATATTCGTATTTTTTATTAGGTACTGAATATTTATCTCTATTTTTAACCCCTGCCATGAAATTAGAGGTGTTTTAAATTTAGCGAGTATGTTTGTGGCATTGAACCCTCTGAATGAATGAAATGATTATGTTGCGGTGTTTTCTGGTTGAAAAGTGATACATCATACAGTTATTCACGAATAAGATCGGATAAATATTAGCTATTTTAGAATAGAACGAATTTATGATAAAAGTTGTTATTGATTTCAAAATTGTCGGTAGCTTTATATACTTTTGACGTGACAACGTCATAAAATTCGATGAAGCCGGCTGCACACTCAAAAAAAGATGACGTCATGCGTCGTTCCCTCGCTCTAGGGTTGCCAACTTTTTTTACAAGAAATAAAGTATATTCTGGTCAATGAAGATTAATAAACAGTATTTTAGAAAACGAACTTTTTTTTTTGAAAAATGCAACCATTCCATCAATATTTTCTTATGACGTCGTCACGTTCAACTATCGTCAGTAATCCGATTTTACAGACAACCGATTTTTTAATTTTAACGTGTAACTTTAGGAGACGTTTTTTTAAAATAAACACTAAACAGCTTCCTGTGTCCCCGAAACGTTGAAGTACGTGACATGATTGCATGACGAGAAACAATACGTTTGCCCGTTTCAAAAACATCTACTGGTTGTTAGTTGGCACAAATGTTTAGCCAACTGCCGAATACGTGCACAAATCAGTGTGGAAATTGAAAATGGGGCCGTAATACTCAAGTTTATAGAAATTCCGACTTGTAGTATTTTATTTAGATGCCACATCCGGGCATGATCCAGACGTTGAAGCCAAAGTAATATTTTTTAACCGACTTCCAAAAGGAGGAGGTTCTAGGTTTTTTTTTTTTATCAGTTTGAAGGCGGTGCCAATCCAGTGTGTGTCATGTTTTAATTAAAGTCGTTTCTGAAGGAAACACAGAAACGTTGTAATTTAAACGGCTTGAATTAAAACATCACTGGCTTGGCACCGCCTTCAAACTGATCAGAAGGTAGCATATAGGTAAGAAGTTATTTCTTGCTTTTTAGTTTAGGTTAATTTTTGAGTTGGAAGTCGGTTGAATTTTTTTTATTAGAATTTTTGTTTTTTAATAAAGAATATTTGCCATATCTTTTAAATACGGCCAATATTCCCATTCACCTCCAACTAGTCGGGAAAGACCGTATAAGGGAGAAGCCACGCGGTACGGTGCGGTTGCGGCGCGGCGCCGGTGCGGTGTCGCTGCGGGCGTCCCGCATACAAATATTAATGACTAGCGAACGTCTGCGACTTCGTCCGCGTAATATGAAAATTGATTTCACCTACATTTATTACACAAATAAATATTTTGTAATTTAAATAAGCAAAATCCAAATAATGCACATTTTATTTCTTGGTAGGAAAAAATAAACATTAAAGTGATTTTAGAAAACTTTATTTGACGGCATCTGTGGCGCCGTGGTATGCGCGGTGGATTGACAAAACGGAGGACCTGGGTTCGATCCCCGGCTGGGCCGATAGAGATTTTCTTATTTGGTCCAAGTCAGCCTGGTGGGAGATTTCGGCCGTAGCTAGTTACCACCCTACTGGCAAAAACCAACAAACAAACCAAGTCTACGATCTTAGCTTGTCTGTCAGTACAAATTAAAGACGAATTAAAAATGTCGTAAAATGATGTAGCAAACATTTTTTGATAATGTAATGATTAAATTATTAAAATAGAATTATATAATTTAAGTAAAGCCGGGGATGGTCATTCCCCTTTGAAACGAAGATAGATTAACCTGGATTAACACATAGGCTACTATTCATCCCGGAAAAATCTATGGCTAAACGCGGACGAAATCGGGTCCAGAATAAAGTAAGTCTCTATGTATTTGTAACGAGCTTCAACGCGACCTCCCATTTCGTTTAACAGGCGATAACCGTACCGTCGCATCGTCGCCCCTCTAATCTTTCCTAACTCCGTGTCCTCCCGAACAAAGGATCAAAATGTATTCAGACCCCGACTTAAATTTTATACCTCATGTATGAATATGAACACGGCTATGTATAAAATCCTTATAAGTTCAAAATGTTTAACACCACTGTATGCTGCATTATTCTTAAATAGTCTTTTGTTTTGTTTAAGCCGTGATAATCCAGTGGATATGACCTTTTTTCACGCGTAGGTTTAAAATCAAAATGCATTTATTTCAAGTAGGCTCAGTTTACAAGCATTTGTGAAACTTTGGTTGACTATTTGTAAAGACTCTACCGCCGGTCCGGAAGACAGTTGCTGAGAGAGCCGACAAGAAACTCAAGAAGAAGGAGAAACAAGAACAGTTGCTCTTTTAAAAATCATACAGTATTATAATTGTAATTTGATTGATTTATGGATGGATGGTATGGATCAGAATGTTGGGCGGTGAAAGGGACGGGTAGTAAACGAATGCATGTGAACGAAATGCGTATGTTGACATGGATGTGTGGTGTGACAAGAATAGATAAAATAAGGAATGAGTATATAAGAGGAAGTCTGAAGGTGGCGCCAGTGACAGAATAATTGAGGAGTAAAAGGTTAGCTTGGTATGGACATGTAATGCGTAGGGAGGAAAGTCATATTACTAGAAAAATGTTGAATGTGCAAGTGGAAGGACGTAAGAGGAGAGGAAGGCCAAAGAAGAGATGGTTGGATTGTGAGAAAGAGGACATGTGTGTAAAAGGAGTAGATGATGAGTCGACGAATAATTTAGAGACGAATGGATAAGATTGACATATTTTTCCGACCCCACTTTAAGTGGTATAAGGGTAAGGAGATGATGATGAATTGTAATTTGATTGATTTGTGGAAACTGAGTTTCGTTGAGGATGAATTCGCGGGCGTCTGCTAGTACATATACGTGTATATTTTAGATAAAGTCTGCGAATTTTACGCCGCGTGTGTACTCAATTTTCTAAATTGGATGTGTTTTCGATGCGCAAAGTAACTTGATCTCGCTAGTTATACCGGGGCTTTGTGTAGATCCCGGGGAATCGTCGATCCTTGCTCGCCGGGAATATGACGAGGCTTTGCGTTTTAGCGCGTTACAACTCTTTCTTTATTCATCATCTTTGTCGTCCTGTTTTAATGGGTAATATAGCCTGGCTTCACCTCTTAGTATAGTTTGACTGTTTTTGGGATACTTTGGGATATATTTGGGATGGGATAGTTTGGCTTTTAGAAGTTAAGGTGTGTAGAGAATACTTATGACAGTAGACAGTTGAGACACCATGTATAGTACGATTATTAATTCCAGTCAGTAAAATGACAAGTGCAACTGTCACTAGAAAAATGACATTTCAGTGACAAGTGCAATTGGAATTAATCCTCCGTCTATAGGAAGTAACGAAACGAAACTTAAGTTTATACACATAAACGCGCTTGGTTATTAATAATTATCTTACCAATACATAAAATAGGGTAGTTGACTTATATCCAATTTAAGATAAACAATAATAATTTCTTACGGTACCTACATGGAATGAGGGTCCAAAATGTATCGATATTAATTAATAAAAGTTAAGGATTTTTTAAAAAAAATCTTAATTTAAAAATCATGTATTTTTTTAAATTTTGTAAACGACAAAAACGCTGTCGTCCGTTTCGTGACGTCACAATGTTACTTGATGTACTAAACCAAACGTACGATGTCATGTAGAAACCGAAAGGGGTGTCGATTTTCATCATACTCCTTACAAATTAGCCTGCTGTCATCTTAGATTGCATCATCACTTCATTAGGTGAGATTGTAGTCAAAGGCTAACTTGTAAAGAATAAAAAAAAAATACTGAATAGGCCAGCTGGTGATCATGATTCGCGTTGGCTAGTGGACCAACGAGGCTTATTAAAAAACGCCTACAGTGATTTTCTGGCACCTTCCCTGACCCAATTCCTCGCCGGATATTCTTTACTTGTGCGAAGTTGCTGATTTCACTGGTCATTTCCGTGCTTCGTGCGCGACTCAAAGAACCTCCGGTGCCGCCCGCCGGGGAGGGGGCAAGGAGGAGGGGGGTGTTGAAAAGGCTTTGCATTTTAAATCGCGTGTGTGTTATAGGCTTTTTACATTTAAATTTCTTTGCGACACACATTTACTCGTACATAGAACGTTCATCTGAACTGAACTAGTTACATTGTAGTGATTTGTGGGGTTCCATTCAATCGAAAATGTGCATTTGGCACTTGAATTTATTCGAACTCTAAGATTTGGTAGGTACGAGTGGAGGTTTAGGATTGAGTTTGCTTAGGGAAGTACCTGCATGTTTATTTCTGAAGTTAAGCAGTAAAGTTTTAGCAGACTCAGAGGTGATTACAAAAATAAGAAAACTAATGTCGAACAAAGGTTATGATTTACAATATTTGTCAGGACAACTTAATTAACAAAATAAACTGTAACCAAAATAAGAAACTAGAATGGCAGAGAATGACCTTGAATGAAGTCACGCACATGTGAACGTTGTGTGTAGGGTTAAAGGTACCTTTGACTGTTAACAAACACTCTCCTTTTCCACTCAAGTCACTCTCCCCGCCTATCCCAAGAAATCCATAAATAATTACACAACAAGAGTTGTGGACGACCCGAACGCCACGAGCACACCTAAGCGGACCGTTTGACGGGCGCCTTATATCGCAAGTCGTCGCAACGTGGCAATAACAAAAGATGTTTCGAGATGAAAGCTAGTTTGGTTTACAATATGATGTTCTGTTGTAGGTTTTCTATTTAAGTTTTTGGTAAGATCATTTTTTCATGATCCGCGTATTTTTTTAATTGGCTGCAATCAAGTCTGATGGTAAGCAGCGATGCAGGCTATGGTGGAACGATACCCATGTTGTAGTTTTTTTTTTATTTCTTTACAAATAGCCCTTGTCTACAATATTACCTGATGGTAAGTGATGATGCTATCTAACCCAGGACCTCCGTCTTGTAAATTCACCGCGCATACCATTAAGTAGGCTGTCAGAATGTAGGAAAAAGCATGGTCTGACAAGCTTTAAGTTTTTATATAATAAGGCAGGTTAGGCCTAACACAGGTTAAATTAAAGTTACTGATAGGTCGTTCCCTCAAGTGTTGGTATGAAATGGTAAGGTATTCGACGCATTCGCATCAATTGAAATTTTATTCCAACCCATTTTTTCTTTGCAGAGGCCGTGCAACTGTCAGCGGGCGCGTAAACGCTGCCATTGTTTTCGGCCGCACAGCAACGAAATATGGCTCTTTTCGAGATATTCAACTGGCTGGAAGTGAGTACCCATTGCCTGACATACCTACCGCATATTCCCACACGACGACGATAGTTATTTATGCCACTGGCCTTTGTAGCACGACTTTGTCTCATTGCACAATACTCAGCACGAGTGCTACAATTGCTAATTACGTGCATTGGCATACAGTTCTTTTTCTACCATGATAAAAGAAATTAAAGATTTTGTCTCTTATAAAGGAACCTGAATTTTAGTAGCTATGGAACTATTTCAAAATTAATAAAAAAATCATTGTACGGTTTACCCGTGTGGTAATGAACTACCAAACGACCTGTAGGAATGAATATCCTTGTGATATGGGAGTAAAAAAACTAAATTATGACACACCTTAAAAATAAACGGTTCTCACGGCTTTTTGTTGCCACACGTTTTTCTCGAAGCGTCGGAGACAATTACACGTGTCTCATTTTAATCTCGGGAGGCGACATAGTTGCCCCTGCCACCATGTTTAAAAGCAATAAATTCATGTCACAGTAACAATTTGGCGGCATGAAGTTTGAATTTGAATTATCATTGTTCAACACATTGATTACATCAGCTCGGCGCCGAGGCCTCTTCGTACTTGAGCGCCGGTCTTGTCTCATTTTGGGCATGCAAATGTGCCGAATATGCGTACTCTGAGCACCTACAGCCATGCAAATCACCTCTCCACACTATTGTCCGCCGCCCTTGGGTTATACGACCATTCGATTATACGTGGTGCGAATTGCTGATGGGGAACGATTTTCTATTGGGCTGGATGACTGGAATTTTCAATTCGGCCGCGCGAAGGATCACAAATCACAAACCTTTTCGTACATATTGCTCGTCCGGCGGCCCACCGGGTATTGGCAGTGAATTACATACAAAGGTTGCGTAATCTGGTATTCGGCTATTATCCCTTGTAGGCGATATGTTGACTGTACCTTATTTGTGTATCGAGAACAATTGGCGTTGAATTTGTAATCGTTGATTAGATCGATATTGTAGCGTTACTGTTGCTACTTCATTGGTATGCTAGACGTGCGCGTCATAAATTATCACACCATCACGCGGAAATGTCGGTCCATTGAATGGATGCCACGTGTAATCAAATATGAATCGAATTCTCGGCTACTGTTTCCAACCATAGAGGCGACGAACACATTCAGAAATCAATATTCTTTTCATTGTTATCTCCGTCCTCCTTTCATAGAATCTTTTTCTTTATTATGTCAGCGATAAAATATTTCTTATCTCATGAATAAAGCTGCACCTTGTTTGGTTTCTAATGTTTATTTTATTTTGTGAGCGCCGCAACGTCTTTAAAATACTTTGATAATACTCACCATATTATTTCATTTTCATTTATTTGGCTGCAGAGTGATGAATTCTTTCCTGGCATAGTCAATTTTACTGCGTACAAAGGCTCATTTAGGTGTCGAAGGATGGTAGTCTCTTTCCATCTTACGGTAGAGTCAACATAACGACCCATTCACGGTTCTCGAGAATGATTATTTTATTCAAAGTTAAATGTTTACACACTACTGACGTTTTATTTTAGAATTATTCTTTAGCCCAAGCTTTGTTCAGTCGCCGTTTGTTCGTTTATTTCTTATACGTTTGCATTTTGTTTCACTAGTAACTTCTTTGTTGTTTAAAAAAACGTTAAGATGCTTAGATGAGATGAGGTTTTAAGACCTTGTCTTGTCTTATTACTTTTAAAAGTATTTAAATAGTTCCCACGAGATGATCGGTGATATAGTTGACGCTACCACAGTTAAAGCTTATAGCTATTAAGTCCGTTACTCTTTCCAAGAGACCTCCCAAGGCGTCCCAAGCGGGCGGTCTCAGACTTTTGACAAACTTACGATAAGTCGTTTTAAAACAGCGCAAGCGATTAACACTCCTAACTCCTGAATGACTGGTCACAAATGAGCCAAAGTCGACTATAAATTTCATCGTGTCTGTGTGCTTCATTGTACATCCTTGAGATTAGCTTCGCGTTCTTGTCTGTTTGCTTTTACGGCTTGAGTAAACAGCGGTTTATAAGCGGTATTGTAGGGCAGAACACTGTTACAAATATTTGATGTTTCGTCGATTATAACAAAAAGTTATCGTTTCATACAAATAGTATCGTTTGATACATTGAATTGATATGATTGTTTGAATACATGAAACATATGTACAATTCCGTAACCGTACGTCCAGTAACATAAGTTTGGGTCTGTTTAATCCTGATTAGCTCCAATTTTAAATTCAAATCCAATTCTTTCTTTGCAAATTGTCTTTCATTGAAATCTATTAATTTTATTTGAAAATTCTCATTCTGTTTAAATGTAATTGGATAATATACATATCCAAATCACATGTACTTGTTCCTTTAACAAATATACAATGTTATGTTGAGTTTAAATTCAATAAGAATAAGACATAAACATTTCTTATTCTTTGAACCAATTCCAATAATATCTCAAGAATTCGCTTATCTATTATATCCATCCATTTCACGTAACTAGAAATGGAATTCTATAATACGCTTACTAATTAAAGTTTGCAGTTTCGATTCAGTTCAGTTTGAACGAGTCGCTTGCCTATCTCCGGCCCTATCTATCACGTCACCCCACAGTTATCTCTCATCGTAAATTAACTTAAATTATCTGTCGCCAACCTCCACTCGCTCTTTCTCTTGGCATATTGGATGCCATAACTTATATTCTAAACACGACGCCAATGTTCCGCTTCGAACGGAGAAAAAAATTAATTTGTGTATTCAACTCCTTTTTTTTTTCCTTTCAGCGCCGCGCAGTGCTTACTAATATTATCCATTTATCTTATTGCTCGCGTCTACGGGCGCAATACGAAATGTAATTTTCATTGTAATAATATAATTTGTAAATTGAATTTGTTAAGATTTATTTTTCTCTATACTAATATTATAAAGAGGTAAAGTTTGTGGTATTGTCTCTACAATACCACAAACTCGGTTGAGTAGATGCAGAGATTCATCATCATCATCATCATCATCATCATCATCATCATCATCATCATCATCATCATCATCATCATCAGCCGATGGACATCCATTGCTGAACATAAGCCTCTTGCATGGACTTCCAAAGACAAAAGTCTCAAGCCGCCAACAGCAGCTCCCTGCTACTTGCTTAATTATCTAGTAATCTGAAAAATCTACTGAACCAATTTTGAAAATTCTTTTACCAATAGACAGCTCTATTATTTGTGAGTATCATAGGCTGTATTTTATCCCCATATTCCCACAGGAGCAGGCATTATGCGGCTGAAACCGTGGGGCGTCTGCTTACAGTCTATACTCGTCACGCCATTTGATTACCATCTAAACGTAATATTAAACGAGCCAAATAATTTCGTTTGAAACAGATGTATAGGTACGTACGTACGTAATACAGTTTGCTAAAACGTTGGGTAGATTGAGTTAAATTATAATTGGCGGGAATTTGCAAATTTAGGCAGCTATTAATTAGAAATGACAGCAATCGGCCAAACTGCTTCCTGCACTGACTTAATTTAACATTTGTTCCATCGAAATTATAATGAAAATAGCTGACCCGACAAACTTTGTTTTGCCGTATTTCTGGGCTGGACCACCCTTATCATTTCGGGGTACACAAAATAGATGTTGGCCGATTCTCAGACCTCTGATATGCATACAAAATTTCATAAAAATTAGTCCAGCCTTTCGCAGGAGTTTGGTAACAAACATCGCGACACGAGAATTTTGTAAATTATGTCAGCCACTGAGATCAGCTGTCAAGCCGTTAGCACTACAGGCATGTGAGCCTACTTGATTGTCAGTGGCTGACATAACAATGTGACGAATAGGTATGGGTTAATGAGGAGGAGTAGTAACTTTTCAACCTTCCTAAAATTAGGTATGTCAAGGTCTGGCTGGTAGGCTTCGGCCGTGGCTAGTTACCACCCTACCGGCAAAGACCTACTGCCAAGCGATTTAGCGTTAGCGTTGCGTACGATGTAGTGTAGAAACCGAAAGGGGTGTGGATTTTCGTCCTCCTCCTAACAAGCTAGCCCGCTTCCATCTTAGATTTATTATAGGACTCAAAAGTGATTACAAAAATAAGAAAACTAATGTCGAACAAAGGTTATGATTCACAACACTTGTCAGGACAACTTAATTAACAAATCAAACTGTAACCAAAATAAGACCCTAGAATGGCAGAGAACGACCTTGAGTGAAGTCACGTACTTGCGAACGATGTGTGTAGGGTTAAAGGATCCTTTGACTGTATACAAACACTCCCCTTTTCCACTCAAGTCACTCTCCCCGCCTATCCCAAGTAACCCATAAAGAATTACACAACAAGAGATGTGGACGGCTCGAACGCCACTTGCACACTGAAGCCAACACGAGATCGAGCGACGTCATATCCGTCACAGACTA
The DNA here is from genome assembly GCF_947172395.1 of Bicyclus anynana. NCBI lineage: Eukaryota > Metazoa > Arthropoda > Insecta > Lepidoptera > Nymphalidae > Bicyclus > Bicyclus anynana. The sequence continues at coordinate 5,729,260 of NC_069086.1, forward strand.
CTATTTCCAACACTAAACGGCGATAACAGATTGCATAATCACTTATCATCAAGGGAAATTGTAGTCAAGGGCTACATTGTGAAGAATAAAGAAAATCACAGACTATTACCAATATTATGCTTTCTGTAATCATAATATGTTTTAATATTAAAGTTGTTCTGTGCGATCTTAACGCGTTTGTCTGGTGAAATAATTTTCCTAAAATAACTTGTTTGCATTAAATTCCGTTTTAAGGATTAATCAGTTTCTGTCGCCGCTCACCACTTAGCCCTGTTTACTTTTGATATTTCTACAATTATTTATAATGCCTCTTCCTCACTCTTCGTTTGGGGAAATTCCAATATTATTAACCGACTGCAAGAAGGGTTATGTTTTTCGCGCGTATCTTGTATGTATGTATGTATGTATGTATGTAATATTCTTTATTACCTCATATCTTCCAAACCACTGAACGGATTTACGTAATTAGGATATCGTTAGATTTGTCTTAATGACCCAAGTGTTCTTAGATAGGTGAAACTAAAAAAAATAACAAGGCGACTGTGAGACGCTATAGACTCGAGGTGAAAAAAAAACTAAACTAAAAAACTAGCTAGATAGATGTAGGTACCCCCGAAACCCCCTACATACTAAATATCATGAAAATCGTTTGAGCCGTTTCCGAAACATACAACAATTGCTTATTTATAATTACCTATAAACTGAAGGACCTCCTTTCACATATACGATGTAGCTTGTAAAAATTATTAGATCCCATAATATGTAAGTTTATACAAGTTTTACAGCATACATGCGGTTCGCCCGTGCCGCGCCGCGAGCCGCGTGTGGCGTGCGAAGGTCCGTACAGTCATAAGTCATACCCCTAATTGGCTTGCACACGGCATCGTATTGCAACGTGAGTCGCTTGGCACGGCTTAGTTGGCAGGGTGGTAATTAACTCAACCAAAGGCTTCCGACCACTGAAAACAGATAGATTTAAGCCAATAAATAGTGTCAAAAAAAAGTCAAAATTTATTTATTACAATTAGGCTTAGTTTACAAGCCTTTTTTTTTACACACATGTGAAAGAGGACATGTGTGTAAAAAAAGTGGATGATGAGTTGACAAGTAATAGAAACGAATGGAAAAGATTGACATATTTTTCCGACCCCACTTAAGTGGGATAAGGGTAAGGAGATGATGAGGCTTAGTTTACAAGCACTTTTGAAAGGTCAAGATTATGTCATAATTTAATTTAATCTAATGGTGGTAATAATAGTCGAAAACTTAAAACTAAAGTTACGAGGGTTCCAAACGCGCCTTGGTCCGAGAAGAACCCACAACAAACTCAGCCAAGGTTTTTTTTTTGTTTACCACCATTTTACAAACTTATTTAAAACTAAGCACACAGTCGTATATTACAGTTTAACACCAAACTTTTTTAGTGATCGATTGAAATCTATCACTATTTCGACGGCCTCCGTGGCGCAGTGGTATGCGCTGTGGATTTACAAGACGGAGGTCCTGGGTTCGATCCCCGTTTTATTTTCTTAATTGGTCCAGGTCTGGTGGGATGCTTCGGCTTTGGCTACCACTCTACCGGCAAAGACGTACCGCCAAGCGATTTAGCGTTCCGGTATGATGTCGTGTAGAAATCGAAAGGGGTGGATTTAATCCTACTCCTAACAAGCTAGCCCGCTTCCATCTTAGATTGCATCATCACTTACCCACAGGTGAAATTGTAGTCAAGGGCTAACTTGTAAAGAATATTAAAAAAAAACAATCACATGGTTCAATCTGGATTTCAAGTTAGGGGTTCGGGTTGTGTGTCAGGTTATGGGATAACCCGCGACCTCGTCCGCGTGAAATTAGCTATTTTCCGAGATAAAAAGTTTGTTCTGCTCCAAAGTAAAAAAAAGTCCAATGTACCAAATTTCATCCAAATCGGTTCAGTGGTTTAGACGTAAAAAGGTAACAGATAGACAGACAGACAAACTTAAATATCTACTCTAAACCCACCAAGCCAGGTTGATCAAAGCCATATACCTCCTCCCAAAAAGAGTGAAGCGATAATAATGAATGAAGTACGCAATGATATTAATAAAGTAATATCATATATTTGTTATTTGAGTTATTATTTAGCTGCGCAAATAACTGCGGAATTAAATTTATGGATTGAATATAATATGCTTTATTACCAGTACTAATAAAAATCGTTCGTGACAATTATTTTGCACGCCAACCGCTGTATGTATCCGAGCGTGAAACATTTCACGAATTTATTCTGCCGATTGTCATATGGAAACAAGCAATAATAGTTATAGCTACAAATATAATACACTAGCGGACGCCCGCGACTTCGTCCGCGTGAAACCCTACTACTACCCGTACCCCTAGCCTACCCTTACCCTATCCTTACCCTACCACTACCCTAACGCCGTCTACCGTCTACTACCGTCGCGTGGTAGGGTAGGGGTAGGGTTGGGCCCTACCCCTACCCTACCACGCGACGGCGACGGAATATTAAAAATGGAGTATCTTCTCCCGTTTTCTCAACATTTCCCTTCACTGCTCTGCTCCAATTGATTGTAGCGTGATGAAAAGTATACTTTAAACTGCCCAGGAGTATGAAGAATAATTGTACCAAGTTTTGTTAAAATCCGTTGAGTAGTTTTCGTTTCTATAACGAACATAGCATGCGACGGAAGCTTAAAAAAATGAGTAACTTCTCCCGTTTTCCCAACATTTCCCTTCACTGCTCTGCTCCTATTGATCATAGCGTGATGAAAAGTATACTATAACCTGCCCAGGAGTATAAAGAATAATTGTACCAAGTCTCGTTAAAATCCGTCGAGTAGTTTTTGTTTCTATAAAGAACATACAGACAGACAGACAGACAGACAAAAATTTTACTGATTGCATTTTTGGCATCAGTGTCGACCACTAATCACCCCCTGATAGTTATTTTGGAAATATATTTCATGTACAGAATTGACCTCTCTACAGATTTATTGTAAGTATAGATTATGTATAGTAGTCATTAATGACTACTAAGGAAGCCCAGGATAATCTCTCAACTTTTTCGTTTCGATGTTCAAAAATTTTCATTACCTGGTAACCCAGACTCAATAACTTTCGTAAATAAAAAGTTGAGCGTCATGATGACGTGACGGTGTCTACGCTGCCTAACAATCAACTGAGCTCAAGTCATCAAATACCTTCTTTTTTATACCAACACTGATACCTCCCATCCACAATAACATAAATAATGAATGTCAATACCATATGTGATCGAGGAACTTGTAACATTTGTCTACAATGCCGAGTTGTATGTTCAGGAATAATATAATGTTAGTAAACACAAAATAGCCGTGATAGCCCAGTGGATATGACCTTTGCCTCCGATTCCGGAGGGTGTGGGTTCGAATCCGGTCCGGTGCATGCACCTCCAACTTTTCAGTTGTGTGCATTTTAAGAAATTAAATATCACGTGTCTCAACCGGTGAAGGAAAACATCGTGAGGAAACCTGCATACCAGAGAATTATCTCAATTCTCTGCGAGTGTGAAGTCTGCCAATCCGCATTGGGCCAGCGTGGTGGACTATTGGCCTAACCACTCTCAGTCTGAGAGGAGACTCGAGCTCAGCAGTGAGCCGAATATGGGTTGATGACGACGACGAAAACACAAAATTGTGCATGTGTGCGCCCAAAAGAGTAGCTGAGTATGGAAAACTTTAAGCGGTGATTTAGTAGGAATGTAACGTATCTAATAGCATAAAATCATTGTCTATACCTCATCGTATAGTTATGCGCTATTGCTCGATGCATGCATGTGTATATCTAACGTAATGTGACCGTTGGTGATTACATCATCGCTGACACTAGACAACTGAATATCTTTATTACTATGATGATAAACAAGAAACTAGAACTATCGCGCGAATCGCTCGGTCGTTGACTTTTGCGGCGCTACTCTACTACAATCTCACCTGATGGTAAGTGATGATGCAGTCTAAGATGGAAGCGGGCTAACTTGTTAGGAGGAGGATGAAAATCCACACCCTTTTGGTTTCTACACGACATCGTACCGGTACGCTAAATCGCTTGGCGGTACGTCTTTGTCGGTAGGGTGGTAACTAGCCACGGCCGAAGTCTCCCACCAGCCAGACCTGGACATATTAAGAAAATCTCAATCTGCCCAGCCTTGGATCGAACCCAGGACCTCCGTTTTGTAAATCCACCGCGCATACCACTGCGCCACGGAGGCCGTCAAAA